>NC_090750.1:58043753-58046253 GCF_036898095.1 Palaemon carinicauda | reverse complement strand
GAAATAAATAAACGATACAAGTAATGAGAAATCAAGATAAAATATTTTTTAAAATATTAACAATATTAAAACAAATAATTCATATATAACTATAAAATTAGTACCGCCTGTTCAACATGAAAACATTTGTTGTAAGTTTGAACTCTGGAAGTTCTACTAAATCAACTACACGATTAGGAAGATCATTCCACAACTTCGTCACAGCTGGGATAAAACTTGTAGAATACTGTGTAGTATTAACAATACATATCATAGAAGAGAATTGTTAAATCCATTGTATATGAAATAGATTAGTGCCAAGTTAATGATAACGTTGGAGCAGTTCCATCTTTTTATCAGTTTCACGATAAGTTTATTCCAGATACGAGAAAAACTTTTTCTTAATGTAAAACATATGATTAATAATGGTTGCAGGAATTACCTTAGCTTCGACTAATATCGAAATTAATTAAAAAGAGAATTAATTAGTAGGTGGCCGTCTTTATTTCATAATTCTGAAAATATTCATTTGAAATCACGTACAACCACCCTCCGCCTATATATATATATATATATATATATATATATATATATATATATATATATATATATATATATATATATATATATATATATATATATATATATATATATATATATATATATATATATATATAGAAGGGGCTAGCGTTCGATCCCAAGTATGAGGTAGAAATTTATTTCTATTTGAACACGATGTTGTGTTGATATTTATCCATATTGACTCAGGGGTAATTAGAATTAATTACTACCATTTGTGTCACGTGGTAGGCCGGGAAATCGGGTAAAACTCGCTGGTAAGAGACTGATGTCTCGCCAAGTAAATCCTCGGACAGCTAGGTAGCGTCAGGTTCCGGTTTCTTTTATGGTCTCTCGTGGCATGGTTGGTTTCGACCTGGCCTTTCATTAGAAGGGGTTAGCGTTCGATCCCAAGTATGAGGTAGAAATTTATTTCTATTTGAACACGATGTTGTGTTGATATTTATCCACATATATATATATATATATATATATATATATATATATATATATATATATATATATATATATATATGTATATATATATATATATATATATATATATATATATATATATATATATATATGTGTGTGTGTGTGTGTGTGTGTGTGTAAAAGGCAAAGCCCCAGGGCCAGACAACATCCCGTTGGAGCTCCTCACTCACGGTGGCCCCGGCTTGAGGAACCGTTTGATGCTCCTTATACTGAAAATATGGGAGACCAAGACCCCCCCCAGTGACTTCCGCGATACAAACATCGTTACCATCTTCAAGAAGGGAGACAGGGAGAACTGTAACAACTACCGGGGAATATCACTACTAAGCATCGCGAGTAAGATTTTCGCTCGGATTCTCCTTGACCGCCTCCTTATTCTCGCAGAAGACGTCCTGCCAGAGTCCCAGTGCGGCTTTCGACCTTCCTGCGGGACCATAGACATGATCTTCTGTACGCGACAACTACAAGAGAAGAGCCTCGAACAACAACAGCCCATAATGTTCATCTTCTGGGATTTGAAAAAGGCCTTCGACAAAGTACCTCGACCTGCCATGTGGGCTGTCCTCAAAAGATATGGCTGCCCAACCGATTTTGTCAAGCTGGTGCGTGCCCTCCATGACGGAATGGTTGGGAGAGTCTGCCACCAGAACTCTCTTTCAGACCCATTCCCCATCAACGGCAGCCTGAAGCAGGGCTGTGTTCTGGCCCCGACGTGTTTCTCGCTATACACCGCAGCAATGCTCAACGAGATTCCCCCAGACACACCCTCAGTCGACCTACGTTTCCGCATGGATGGAGGCGCTTTCAACCTCGCTAGACTCCGCGCCAGAACCAAGACCACCTTGTGTGCAGTGCGAGAGCTGCAGTATGCTGACGACAATGCCACCCCAGGTCAGACGGCAGAGGACCTGCAGTCGTTAGCTGATGCATACAACTCTGCCTACGAACGTTTTGGGATGCAAGTCAACTCAGACAAAACCAAGACCCTCGTCCAACATCCACCAAGAATGATGCTCCCCAACTTCAATACCACAGTGAATGACCAACCGTTAGAACAGGTGGACCAGTTCTCCTACCTAGGGAGCATCCTAACATCAGATCCCACAAGCAAAAAGGACGTGGAGAACAGGATCAGCGCAGCCCACTCCGCCTTTGGCCGACTCAACTGCCGTGTATTTAACAACCACGCACTGACAATGACCACCAAAATAATGGTGTTCAGGGCAGTAGTCCTCTCCACGCTCCTGTATGCATGTGAAACATGGACGCTATATAGAAACGATATTAAAATCCTAGAACGCTTCCAACAAATGAAACTGAGGCAGATCTTGAAAATCCCCTGGGAGAGCCACACCACCAACATTGAAGTCTTAGAACGTGCCTCGCTGACCAGCGTGGAGGCCACCATCATCCACCACCGCCTCCGCTGGACAGGACACGTGCATAGGATGGATCCATCTAGGCTCCC
>NC_090750.1:58036253-58038753 GCF_036898095.1 Palaemon carinicauda | reverse complement strand
AAAAGCATTATGCTATAAGCCCGGGGGTTCCAACAGAGAAAATAGCTCAGCGAGGAAAGAAAAAAAAATTGAAATATGAGAAGAAGAGCAACGAGATTAGAATAAATATAAACTATAAAAACTTCAACAAAATAAGAGGAATAGAAATAAGATAGTATAATGTGCCCGAGTGTACCCTCAAGCAAGAGAACTCGAACCCAAGACAGTGGATGACAATGGTACAGAGGCTATGACACTATCCAAGATAAGAGAACAACGGTTTGATTTTGGAGTGTGATTTATATCCAGATCTTTGTAAATTAGCCTAGATTAGATAAAATCCTAAATCGAAAACAGTAGGCCTACACAGTGATCGCCAAACTGTGGTTCGAGTCTCGCTCAAACTTATTCGTTCCTTTGGACGCTGCAACCCCACAATCCTTGTACGCTAAGGATTGGGGTGTTTGAGGAAGCCTATAGGTCTATCTGGTGAGTCATCAGCAGCCATTGCCTGGCCATCCTTGGTCCTAGCTTGGGTAGAGAGGATCATATGTATAAATGGTCAGTTTCTTGGGCATTGTTCTGCTTCATAGGGGCAATGTCACTGTCCCTTGCCACTGCCAATCATGAGCGGGAAAAAAGGAATAATATATATATATATATATATATATATATATATATATATATATATATATATATATATATATGTGTGTGTGTGTGTGTGTGTGTGTGTGTGTATATATATATATATATATATATATATATATATATATATATATATATATATATATATATATATATATATATATATATATATATATATATATATATATATATGAAATTGATATTTATGGATAATTTATGCTTTTTTGTTGACCTACAGACGTTTATTTTTTTTATTATTCCTTTCGGTTGTTATCCCATATCTTTTAGGCATAAACTAGATTTTATATAATCTTGAGATGTAGTTCCATGAACTTTCTGAAATGTTTCACGTGATCAAAAACGCCTTTTGAACCAAAACCAAAAATGTCTCGTTAGAATGAAAACAGCTCGCCTAACCCGAAAACAGTAGTCGATATCTGTTTAACTACTTCATTTCCATCTCTTTTTTCCTTAAGAACTCGGAGCTAACCACGAAAACACGTCTCTTGGAAGCAGGGTTGCCAGGTTGGCCTTTTTCTTAGGCCAAAAAACCCCCAAATTTGGCCATATTTAAAGTGGTTTTCCTTTAGTGCAATATTCTAGGCGTTTTTCTAATAATGGTTGGCCTTTTTAAAGCCGCTTTTCATTAGAATTTGACCTTTTCTCATTTAGAAACCTTAGCAACACTGCCTGGAAGACTCCCTTCAAAGACAATTTAGTTAAGGGGTTAGTCCATGAGCGAACTTCTCCGTTATCTTGGTTCCTTCTATTGTGTCAGTTAATGACTCTGAAGTCATTTATTACAGGCCTTGTCTTTCTCCGACCGCTTCGCGATGGACAGACCCAGCAGTGCTACTGTTAATGTGTCGTAAATACTTAGAAATACTTGAAATAATTATATTTAAAAGTGAAAGGAATAGTACGTTCTAAAGTGCTTCTGAAAGAACAAGGGCCTCGCGTGGCTCCAGCTAGATGAACTGTAATTATTATTATTATTATTATTATTATTATTATTATTATTATTATTATTATTATTATTATTAACTAAGCTATAACCTTAATTGGAAAAGCAAGATGCTATAAGCCCGAGGGCTCCAACAGGGAAAAATAGCCCAGTGACGAAAGGAAATAAGGAAAATAAATAAATGATACCAAATTAACAATATTTCATTCTAAAAACAGCAACAACGTTAAAACAAAACAGATATGTCAAATATAAACTATAAGAAGACTTATGTCAGCCTGTTCAACATGAAACCATTTGCTGCAACTTTGAAGTTCTTGAAGTTCTACTGATTCAACTACCCGATTAGGAAGATCATTCCACAACTTGGTCACAACTGGGCAAGACGGGCTTTACTCAGGTACGTGAAAGATATCCTTTTAATGGTTAAGGACAAGAGAGAGAGAGAGAGAGAGAGAGAGAGAGAGAGAGAGAGAGAGAGAGAGAGAGAGAGAACGGGATTCTCTTATTAAAGGGATTTCTCCTCATTCAAAGTTATGAGACCAAATCGTTAAGAATCTTGACAGAATTTCGTCTGGAAAAAAGTCCTTGACAGATGATTTGGTAAACAGATAAGTAGAGTATTGCATGACCCTTTAGTAATTACAAAACTGTAGTGTAATTCTCGGCATTTGGTACTTATTAATAAGATAATTCCTAAGTCCAACTTTACTTGGAAGTAATTATATCTATAGATATTTATAAAGAAAAATATATTCGAAAATATATTATTTGGTTTGTTTTGTATAACTCTACGTTGCAAGTAAACACCTATCATTACTAAGGAACTTTAATTTTATGAATATCACAGTTATAAAGAAAAATATATTGGAAAATATATTATTTTATTATTATTTGTTTTGTACAACTCTA
>NC_090750.1:58026968-58031968 GCF_036898095.1 Palaemon carinicauda | reverse complement strand
GAAGATTATCAGCAAGAAGAAACATTAAAATTAATTGCCTCCTAGAGACTAAATCTAACAAATTGGCTTGACTTTAAGAATCAGGAAAAAATATTTGTTATTAAAATCATTATTTAAAAGGATTGAATACCTTTCTAAAGAATATTAATATTTCCTTTAAAAGATCATCAGCAAAAGAAACATCAAAATTGATTGACTCCTATAGACTTAACCTAACTGATTGGCTCCACTTTAAAACTCAGGAAATTAAACTGGGCAAGTAAAAGACTCGAGGAAAGGGGAGGGGGCCAGGCTGGGAGTTAGGACAGAGGGGAAGAAAGCTATTAGCATGACCTCTGTTTTATTGGTTTGGGGCTGACCCCTCGGAGGTGCTAACGAGACAGAGGGGGAAATTTTTAACACTTAAGGCGTCAAAGTTTGTGCCAAGGAAGGAGATGGCGGTGTGAGAACCGTCAGTCTTGGTGTTATTTGACCTGAGAAATAGTAGGGGGGGTGGGAGGCTAATAGGTGTAGGTTAATAGGCCTGGGGTAGGGAGAAAGAGGTTTCGAATCAGTAGAAGAACGACATTGGGAAAAGAAAAGGATGATGAAGAGTTGTGAATTATGTTGTAACGCACGTGTAGGTCATACATGATCATACACTGTAATAATAATAATAATAATAATAATAATAATAATAATAATAATAATAATAATATATAATAATAATAATAATAATCATGAAAATTATAATGATCCTAATAATAATAATAATAATAATAATAATAATAATAATAATAATAATAATGACAATAATAATAATAATAATAATAACCATCATAATAACAATTATAATCTTTATTTCAGAAAAAGCCATACATAGAGTTACAGGATGGGTACATCGCAGTTACACCTGAAACAGTTATATTAAAAAAAAAAAAAATATTTTCTACTTCTCAACCACCGTACATTACATTAGGAATCTTAGTGAGAGAGAGAGAGAGAGAGAGAGAGAGAGAGAGAGAGAGAGACGAGCCTTAGACACCTCTCGCAGATCTCTCAATTACTAACCTCATAATCATCTCGTTAACTGGCTTGAGATAATTACCATAGAGGCCAATTGCCCTTCCAATGAACGAAAATTGCACACCTATAGAAAACCAATAATTTATTAAATTGGGGGACTGAATTCAGGTAATTGGATTAACACACCTGTTAATGGCACCAATTAGACGGGTGCGAAGTGAAGAGGCATTCCTAAATGCTTAATTACCCGGATTGTAACTCTAGGCATACAGTTGAGTCTAATAGTCAGGCCTTCTCCATCATGAGGCTCAATACTACACAGTATTCTAGAAGTTTTTATTCCAGCTGTGACCAAGTTGTGGAATGAGCTTCCTAATTGGGTAGTTGAATCAATAGAACTTCAAAAGTTTAAACTTGCAGCAAATGGTTTAACGGTGAACAGGCTGACATAAGTGTTTTTATAATTTATATATAAATATCTGTTTTAATGTTATCATTGTTTTTGAAATATTTAACTTTAATTTTTCATTACTTCTTATATCGTTTATTTATTTCCTTATTTCCTTTCCTCACTGGGCTATCTTTACCCTGTTTGGAGCCCTTGGGCATATAGCATCTTTGCTTTTTAATATATCGTTTATTTATTTACTTAGTTCCTTTCCATACTGGGCTATCTTTTCCCTGTTGGAGCCCTTGGGCTTATAGTATTCTTGCTTTTCAAAATACAGGTTGTAGCTTAGCTAGTAGTAATGATAATAAAAGTAGTAGTAATAATAATAATAATAATAATAATAATAATAATAATAATAATAAGAAAAACCGAATTGGGACAAATTACCTTTGACGTATGTAATCAATGATGTGGATATAAGTTCCTTTAATGCTACACCAGATGGCAGTCTTAATGACACCCCCTCCCCCCCCCCCCTCAAGTTCAATTAATACTTCCTTTACGCATTCCGGCCTCTATATTTAGAGGCCTATCCATTTCCGTGGGCTTATTAATAAATGACGTATTGCTACTGACCAGCAGGTAATTTTTTTATATAGGGTAAATACCAATTATCTATACATCACAGCTCTCGAAGATTACCATCTATTGGCTTGATATAAACCCCGCAATTATTGTATCATCCTAGATTAAATTATGATTTGTAAGAGAGACACAAACCCTTCTTCTCTCTCTCTCTCTCTCTCTCTCTCTCTCTATATATATATATATACACTCGTACACACACACATATATATATTATATATACATAGAAATGTGTATATATACATATATATAATATATATACTCTCGTACATATATAATATATATATATATATATCTATATCTATATATATATATATATACACACACACATATATATATATAAATGTATGTGTATATATATATATATAAATGTATGTGTATATATATATATATATATATAGATATATATATATATATATTACACATATATATGTGTATATATATGTATATATTTATATATATATATATATATGTGTATATTATATATATATATATACAGTGTATATATATATATATACATATACAGTGTATATATATATATATATATATGTATTTTATATATATATATATATATATATGTGTGTGTGTGTATATATATGTATATGAGTTTGAAGATATACTTTATATCTCCCGATTCCGGTATGCCAAATATGCTATTTTTTCGACTAGTGAAATTTGTTGTTAATTTAAGGTAATGTTTTGGGTCTTTTTTAGGAAATATCAAAACTCTTACTACTACTACTACTACTACTACTACTACTACTACTACTAATAATAATAATAGTAATAATAATAATAATAATAATAATAATAATAATAATAATAATAATAATGATAATAATAATAATGATAATAATATTTTTTTAAGTTTAGGCAAAAACTGAATGTAAATTCTCAAGAGAAAAGGCTATTGAAAATTTAATATATAACAACAACATCAACAAGATCAATAATAAAGACAATACTACAAAAAAATACCATACAAAAGTCTCACACCATCACTAATCCGCACTGGCCAGCGTGGTGATGAAAAACTGGCCAAACCCCAGACATAAATTGGCATGTCAAAGACCTTTGTTCTGCAGTGGACTAGAAACTCCTACATTTCTTATTTGTTGTTGTTGTTTAATGCAAATCTACTTTAGCGATTCTGCTATTAAACAATTTTATATATAGTATTGGGTATAAATATTTTTTTACTAATAATGTACAAAATAAAACTAAAAGATCATTTAAAAAAAGTGTTTATATCTTCAATAATGTCGCTTGAAATATCCTTTTGTTTGAAGGTACACTCAGGCTCATTAATCTGTTTTCTTTCCTCATAGGGCTATTTTTCCTGTTTGTGGTCCCTTAGGCTTATAGCATCCTGCTTTTCCAACTACACTTTCAAAATTTGCCGTGAATAAAACGGTTAAAAATCCTGGAATAAATGTTGCCAGACATTTATCTTTTTAAAAACGGATATATATTGACGTAAATGGAGGGTCATTACGGTCACCAACCTGTAAAATATGATAAAGTAAGGTAAAATTATGGTTGCTTGTATTTTACTGAAATACGGCTGAGAACCAGTATATTTTTACGAAGAATTTCCTATTAAGATAACGATTTTTATTTACAGTATAGGGCTGCAGGCTTAGCTAGTCATAATGATAATACTGATAATGAACAAATACCACTGGAGTCATTTAATATTATAATTATCATAATGTTATTAATGAATTGAATACATTTCAACCTCACCCTAAGCAACTTGATAGACGCGGTAGGAAGAAAAATCACGCACTTCATACCAAAACGATTGATTACAGACGAAATCAGAGAATTTACTGCTTTTCCCCAGAGTGTGACGAGAATATTAGCAAGAATCAAATGGCAATAAGTGACCTTTGCCAGGGCGATAGGGATCGCCTACCACAAACGTATCAAGGACCATGTGAGGGATCTCTGTGGAGGCCTTCAAGTCTTTTACTGTAATTACTCCAGAAGGAGGGGGGACTCAGTGTTGCCAATAGATTTGTCTAAGAATTCCTCCTGGTGGAGTTACCAGGAATACGGCCTTTTAAACGCTTTGGTACAGAAAACCAGCAAAACATCTGCCAAATTAACCAAATATATACTCACTATTTCTATACTTTGTTGTTAGTTTTAGTTCAAAATACAATAGAGATAAACAGATATAAAAAACATAGACTTTTAACTCACAATTTCTATATTTTATTATGTTAGTTTTAGTTCAAAATAAAATACAGATCAAAAGATATAAAAACATAGAATTTCAACTCACAATTTCTATATTTTGTTATGTTAGTTTTAGTTCAAAATAAAATACAGACCAAAAGATATAAAAACATAGAATTTCAACTCACAATTTCTATACTTTATTATGTTAGTTTTAGTTCAAAATACAATACAGAACAAAAGATATAAAAACGTAGAATTTTAACTCTTAATTTCTATACTTTGTTGTTAGTTTTAGTTCAAAATAAAATACAGACCAAAAGATATAAAAACTTAGAATTTTAACTCACAATTTCTATACTTTATTATGTTAGTTTTAGTTCAAAATAAAATACAGAACAAAAGATATAAAAACATAGAATTTCAACTTACAATTTCTATATTTTGTTATGTTAGTTTTAGTTCAAAATACAATACGGACCAAAAGATATAAAAACAGAATTTTAACTCACAATTTCTATACTTTGTTATTAGTTTTACTTCAAAATAAAATACAGATCAAAAGATTATAAAAACATAGAATTTTAACTCACAATTTCTATACTTTGTTATTAGTTTTACTTCAAAATAAAATACAGATCAAAAGATATAAAAACATAGAATTTTAACTCACAATTTCTATACTTTGTTATTAGTTTTACTTCAAAATAAAATACAGATCAATAAATATAAAAACATAGAATTTTTAACTCACAATTTCTATACTTTATTATGT
>NC_090750.1:58009468-58021968 GCF_036898095.1 Palaemon carinicauda | reverse complement strand
TCAAATAGAAATAAATTTCTACCTCATACTTGGGATCGAACGCTAGCCCCTTCTAATGAAAGGCCAGGTCGAAACCAACCATGCCACGAGAGCCCATAAAAGGAAATCTGAACCTGACCCTAATCTAGCTGTCCGAGGATTTACCTGGTGAGACATCAGTCTCTTTACCAGCGAGTTTTACCAGATTTCCCCGGGCCACCACGTGACACAATTGGTAGTAATTCATTCGAATTACCCCTAATGAGTCAATATGGATAAATATCAACACAACATCGTGTTCAAATAGAAATAAATTTCTACCTCATACTTGGGATCGAACGCTAGCCCCTTCTAATGAAAGGCCAGGTCGAAACCAACCATGCCACGAGAGCCCATAAAAGGAAATCTGAACCTGACCCTAATCTAGCTGTCCGAGGATTTACCTGGTGAGACATCAGTCTCTTTACCAGCGAGTTTTACCAGATTTCCCCGGGCCACCACGTGACACAATTGGTAGTAATTCATTCGAATTACCCCTAATGAGTCAATATGGATAAATATCAACACAACATCGTGTTCAAATAGAAATAAATTTCTACCTCATACTTGGGATCGAACGCTAGCCCCTTCTAATGAAAGGCCAGGTCGAAACCAACCATGCCACGAGAGCCCATAAAAGGAAATCTGAACCTGACCCTAATCTAGCTGTCCGAGGATTTACCTGGTGAGACATCAGTCTCTTTACCAGCGAGTTTTACCAGATTTCCCCGGGCCACCACGTGACACAATTGGTAGTAATTCATTCGAATTACCCCTAATGAGTCAATATGGATAAATATCAACACAACATCGTGTTCAAATAGAAATAAATTTCTACCTCATACTTGGGATCGAACGCTAGCCCCTTCTAATGAAAGGCCAGGTCGAAACCAACCATGCCACGAGAGCCCATAAAAGGAAATCTGAACCTGACCCTAATCTAGCTGTCCGAGGATTTACCTGGTGAGACATCAGTCTCTTTACCAGCGAGTTTTACCAGATTTCCCCGGGCCACCACGTGACACAATTGGTAGTAATTCATTCGAATTACCCTAATGAGTCAATATGGATAAATATCAACACAACATCGTGTTCAAATAGAAATAAATTTCTACCTCATACTTGGGATCGAACGCTAGCCCCTTCTAATGAAAGGCCAGGTCGAAACCAACCATGCCACGAGAGCCCATAAAAGGAAATCTGAACCTGACCCTAATCTAGCTGTCCGAGGATTTACCTGGTGAGACATCAGTCTCTTTACCAGCGAGTTTATGGGCTCTCGTGGCATGGTTGGTTTCGACCTGGCCTTTCATTAGAAGGGGCTAGCGTTCGATCCCAAGTATGAGGTAGAAATTTATATACATATATATATATATATATATATACACACACACACACATATATATATATATATATAGATAGATATATATATATATATATATAGATAGATAGATATATATATGTATATATATACATATATATATATATATACATTCATATATATATATATATGTATATATATACTTATATATATACATATGTATATATATATTTATATATATATATATATATATATATATTTATATATATGTATGTATATATATGTATATATATATATATATGCATATATATACTATATATATATATATATATATATATTTATGCATATGTATACATATATATGTATATATATATATATATATATTTATGCATATACATACACACACACACACACATATATATATATATATATGTATATATTTATACAAATAACTCTAGTATTAAATAACAAGAATTTTACTATTTAACAGTTGTTACAATAATGTCCCCTAAGTCCAAAGGACTCACATTTAGTTCACTTTGCGTTGCTTTTTCATAGAATTGTCCATTAGAGTTTTGATGTAGGATCGCAAGTGATTAATTTAATATCCGTTGCATCAAATTTAAAAGCTTCGGTTATTCTAATGTCCTGTACATTTTATTTCCCGTGTTTACGTCTTTCTTATTATTATTATTATTATTATTATTATTATTATTATTATTATTATTATTATTATTATTATTATTATTTTTGGGGGGGTGGTTGATGTGGTTATTATTATTATTATTATTATCATTATTATTATTATCATTATTATTATTATTTTTATTATTATTATTATTATTATTATTATTATTATTATTATTGTTGTTGTTGTCTTTGTTGCTGTTTTTGTTTTAGTTCTTGTTTTGGTTTTGGTTAATATTACTATTATTGTGATGGTTATTATTATTATCATTAACATTATCATCATTATTAATATTAATGTCATTATTCATAAAAATGCATAATCACCCCTCTCTAATATTAATAAATGATGAAATTTTCAAACAATATAACAAATTTCAAAACCTTAACGTCTTAAACCCCATTTGCTTCAAATATGAAATCCGCCCTTCTGACTTGGAAAGTATTCAGCCGTGAAGTACAGCCGGCAATAAAATCAACAACCCTTCCTCGCCCTCAAGATAGATAAGACAAGTTACAAGTAGGTAAAACTCCCCACACATAGCTTTCTCCCTTCGTCCGGGAGAGACGCAAGTCTCTGTGATCAGCGGACCTTGAAACGTTTCAGCATCTTCAAGAATGTCATCCAAAAAGGAGAATTCTTATGCATGGGTAAGCTTAGTTCCCATTGTTTCTGTGGAGTGATAAGAGATTTGATTTTCCCCGTTTGAGTTTTAAGATTATCTTATCTCGCGAAGATATGCTTTGTATAGTCTTCATTCATTTATGGGGCAAGAGCGTAATTGCTGATAAGCTTGGAAAGTAGATGGGAGTGTGGAAGAAGGAGCATGAATTTTTAGGAGAATATGAATTAATGACTGTAAGAAAGACCAAAATGGAAGAATAATAGTAAAATCGAGTGTAGATTTTAATGAATGAAGTGAGTATCAAAAATATTGGTTTGATGTAAATGGTATAGAGAGTGAGAGTTGAAAAATGCAATTGTGGAAAGTGTTAATATTACGATAATAAGCGTGCATACCTTAACGGGGTGAAAAGGTTTGTGTGAGCCATAATAAGCAAAGCTGTATTAGTCTGTGCCACCCATACTAGGTTGGTTAGCTGTGAGTGATCACACTAACGTCTTCCACCATCACCAATACGCAGTGGCTATCTTGGTGATGAAAACTGGCCAACTCCAGCCATGAATAAGGACATGTCTGAAGCTTTGTTCTTCGGTTGACTAGAAACGATGATAATTAGCTAAACTCTAGATATGAATGAGGACATGTCTGAGGCTTTGTTCTTCGGTCGACTAGAAACGATAAAAACGGGCTAAACTCTAAACATGAATAAGGACATGTCTGAGGCTTTGTTCTTCGGTCGACTAGAAACGATAAAAACGGGCTAAATTCTAGACATGAATATGGATATGTCTGAGGCTTTGTTCTTCGGTCAACTAGAAACGATAAAAACTAGCTAAACCCTAGACATGAATAAGGACATGTCTGAGGCTTTGTTCTTCGTCGACTAGAAACGATAATAACGGGCTAAACTCTAGACATGAATATGGATATGTCTGAGGCTTTGTTCTGTGATAGAAACTGGCTAAACTCTAGACATGAATAAGGACATGTCTGAGGCTTTGTTCTTCGGTCGACTAGAAACGATAAAAACTGGCTAAACTCTAGACATGAATATGGATATGTCTGAGGCTTTGTTCTGTGATAGAAACTGGCTAAACTCTAGACATGAATAAGGACATGTCTGAGACTTTGTTCTTCGGTCGACTAGAAACGATAAAAACGGGCTAAACTCTAATCAGGAATAAGGACATGTCTGAGGCTTTGTTCTTCGGTCGACTAGAAACGATAAAAACTGGCTAAACTCTAGACATGAATATGGATATGTCTGAGGCTTTGTTCTTCGGTCGACTAGAAATGATAAAAACTGGCTAAACCCTGTACATGAATAAGGACATGTCTGAGACTTTGTTCTTCGGTCGACTAGAAACGATAAAAACGGGCTAAAATCTAGACATGGATAGGGATATGTCTGAGGCTTTGTTCATCGGTCGACTAGAAACGATAAAAATGGCTAAACTCTAGACATGAATAAGGACATGTCTGAGCCTTTGTTCTGCGGTGGACTAGAAACTGTTGTTGTTGTTGTTGTTGGTGTTGTTGTTGCTGTTTACTAGGGGACTAATAGCAAGCAAAGATTACAAGAGAAACCAGCCATAAGAAAAAAAAAAAAAACATATTTTAGAGAAACGTTTTTGATACTTAGTGAGAGAATGTTACTGATAACATTTATTTTAAACGTAAATGGATGCAAAATCACTAAGGGAAGAAAATTACTCTAAATATATATACAATGGAAGCATTACAGCGAAAGAGATTACGGTGAAAAACATAAGTAATTGAGAAAATACTGAAGGGACAATTAAGTGCCAAAGGTTACAGGGAAATCTATATAACAGAGATTACCTGAATAACCAATATGAGGGAGATATTACTAGAATATTGTATTAGAAAATGGATTCCTGGTATAATAATAATAATAATAATAATAATAATAATAATGATGATAACAATAATAAAAATAATAATCTTTATTTCAGCAAAAGCTATATACAGAGTAACAATTGGGGTACAGTGATCTTACACTTTTGATATCAGCAAAAAAAAAGATGAGATATGCAATAATATCAGTGTTATAGTACAAAAATCAATTAGCAGAAAAAGATCCCTTGCAAAATCAATAAGACAGATTCTGTTAGGTGGATATAACAGGCAAAACATATGTGACACATATTACTAAGCAAAACTATGTGAAGTCAAGATTATGCGCGGAACCTTTACCTGAGATTACAGGTATATGCAAAACATGTGTGAGGTACAGATTACTTGCATAAACTGGGGGAGCTGGGATTACAGTGGATTCCTTATTGAGAGAGAGAGAGAGAGAGAGAGAGAGAGAGAGAGAGAGAGAAGGCTTAAGTATTTTGTCTTGGATCATATACGGGATCAAGCGGAATTTACCTGTTCTTAATGAGTTCTGCAAAGATTTCCGTGGCATTATTGCACTGCAAGAAACCTTACTCCTCCCCCATGACCTGGCTATCAGTGATTCGGTCCATGTTGATTATAACAGTTTCTCTATCTCGTCGATGGTTACCCACGACTATATCATTCAAGGTCGTCCGAAAGGAGGTCTCTCATTTCTATGGCATAGATCTCTGGATAAGTGCGCGAAACCAGTGACGTATCAAACTGACAGACTTCTCGGCCTGCAAGTAACGATCGAAGGTAAAACCATATTAGTGATTAATGCATACTTCCCCTGGGAGTGCCAGTCAAACTTTGATCAGTATTGTATATTGCTAGGAGAAGTTCAAGGTATTATTAATGATACCTCCGCTAACCATGTGTGCCTAATAGGAGACTTTAATGCGCACCCATCTAGACTATTTTATAATGAATTACAGCGTCTCTGTCTTCAACAATCTCTTCAAATTAGCGATGTTGCCATCCTGCCTCCTTCCTCCTTTACTTATATACAAAACAGAAATAATATGTCCATCTCATCCTGGCTTGATCATTGTATTACCACTGACCGCCTGCATAGCTCTATCACTGAATGTATTATACGATACGACCTTTGTCTGCATACGATCACATACCCATACAGATCACATTTCACACACCCTCCCACCCGGCGGTACCAATCCAGAGGGAGAGGCTACCATCCATCTCATGGGATTTCTCCAACCTCCAAAAATCCACTGCATTCAAACGCTTATCTGAAAGTAATCTCCGCTCGATAACTCAACCTGCTGAAGCCCTGCTCTGCAATAATCCTAATTGCCGCAACGAACAGCATAAAACAAAACTAAAGGAATTCTACGTAAATATAATAAATGCCTTACGGAGCTCGGGAAGAGACACGTTTAGACTCTCTAGAGGTAACCATCGAAACCTACCTGGTTGGAATGACTTAGTTAAAAACCTCTATGCACACTCTCGAGAAATGTTCCTTCTTTGGAGGAACGATGGTAGCCAGAGAGAAGGTCCCCTTGCTCTACAGATGAGGCAAGCGAGAGCCCATTTCAAACTTGCTCTTCGTCAATGTCGTAGCAACGAAAATCAGCTACAAGCCGATGCATTGTTCAGATAATTTACCAACCATGACTTCCCCCATCTCTGGAAAGATATTAATTCACTAAACCCAAAGTCAAACAAATTATCCAAAGGAGTAGGAGATGCAGTTGGCGAAGAATCCATCGCGAGAATGTGGGGGGATCACTTTAGTACCATCCTAAATTGTATAAATGACCAAGATACCCGAAATGAAGTGGATACTCTCATCAATGTCAATATGGATTTTCAATATAGTGACCGTATCTCCCCGATGACGTGTGCGAGGCTATCAAGAAATTACCTGGTAACAAGGCATCCGGCTGCGATGGCCTTCCTGCCGAGGCTTTCAAATTCTGCCACCCTAAAATTTATATCCTATTTTCTGCACTATTTAATGCCTGTATATTGCACCAATATCTCCCCAAAACCCTTCTACTTGTCCACTTAATACCTCTCATAAAAAAACAAACTGAAGGATGCCAGTGACCCAGGAAACTACCGCCCCATCGCCATAACAACAATTTCATTGAAAATATTTGAATCTCGTCGCCTTGCACCATTTCTCCACACCGCAGACAATCAATTTGGTTTTAAAACTAACCACTCGACTGACACCTGTATATATATTTTAAAGGAGTTATTGAATTTCTATGTATCCTCGGCCTCCCCTGTCTACTTATGTTTTGTAGACGTGCGGAAGGCATTTGACAGAGTAAACTATCTGAAACTCTTTTTGAAACTACGCAAAAGGGGGACGCCTCTATATCTCATCGGTATATTATACTGTTGATTCTCAACACAGCAATTTTGTGTCAAATGGGGCAATGTTCTATCCCAGCAATTCGGTTCATCCAACGGTCTCAGGCAAGGAGGCGTCCTCTCACCATATTTATTTAATGTTTACACAGACGATTTGAATATCAGACTGAATTCACTTCCCATTGGTTGTACGGTTAATGGCTTTACCATAAATAACCTTTGCTACGCTGACGATATGGTCCTCATCTCCCCCTCTGCCCAAGGCCTACAACGTCTTATCGACACATGCAACGCATACGCTAATGAACATGACATAATCTATAACGAATCGAAGACACAGTGCATGTCTGTCCTTCATAGAGCGCTCCGTTTCGTAGAAGATCCACATGTGTTCCTTCAAAACCATTAGCTAGCATTTGTCAATGATTTTCCTTACCTAGGTCACATCATTACGAAAGATTTAAAGGACATATCTGACATTGAAAACAGGCGACGTAAATTGTGTTGTCTAGGGAACATGGTAACGAGAAGATTTGCCTTCTGCCGCCAAGATATAAAAAAACTCCTATTTCAAACCTACTGCTATAACGTATACGGCTGCTCGCTATGGGCAAACTATACGCGTGAATCGATCAGACGTATCACAGTCATTCACAATGATATCCTAAGGCGCCTCACCAATACCCCGAGGCACCATTCAGCTTCAGCGATGTTTGTTGAAAATAGACTGGATAACCTAAAAACGATCATTCGTCACTCTATAGTAAGTCTCACCTCCCGCCTACGATCTAGTGAAAATCCCCTAATTCAAAATGTGCTAGCAAGTGCAACGAGAATAAAATCCAAAATGTGGGAAACCTGGAATACGGAAGCGTCAGTACAATGAATTGTATTCACTAAACTTTGATAGTGTGACTATGCCAAATCTTCATCACTAAATAACTTTGGTATGATACCCAGTAATGTTATGATAACGTGTTTTATTATGTTACATCTTTGTTGTCTGGATGTCCTGTCTTTCCTTCACACCACCTGCTCAGTGACTAGATTTTATTTTTCTCCCTAGTGTTCTTTCATCATTCAAGAAATTTCTGTTCCAACATATTTATCATTGTCATCTCCATTTTTTTTCTCGCTCTCTTTTTGTTTGCTGATATGTATGTTATCATCATTGTTAAGCGTTAATTCTATTGTGAATTTGTTACCCAGACCTTAGAACTCTGTGGTCAACCTGCTGATTGATGTTTATAATATATCACTGTTATTATTGCATATCTCATCTTTTTTTTTTACCGATGTCAAAAGTGTAAGGTCACTGTACCCTTATTGTAACTCTGTATTTGGCTTTTGCTGAAATAAAGATTATTATTATTATTATTATTATTATTATTATTATTATTATTATGGATGTCTAAAGACTTTTTAGTCCGTCTGCGGAGACTCCATTTGCTTTTTGGTAAAACGATATAGTTTAATCATTTAGAGAGTTCTTGTCTAACTTATTCTTGAACTCGTTTACCGTGTTACTGTCTACTACACCCGAGAGAGAGAGAGAGAGAGAGAGAGAGAGAGAGAGAGAGAGAGAGAGAGAGAGCAATGACAAAAGGTAGGTTAGGGAGATTACCATTATCATTGTTACTTGCTAAGCTACGACCCTAGTTGAAAAAAAAAACGATGCTACAAGCCCAAGGGCTCCATCAGGGAAAAACAGCCTATTGAGGAAAGGCAATAAGGAAATAGATAAACTACAAGATAATAATTAATTGATAATGAAAGGCAGACGAGATAACGGCGGTCCAGACCTTCAATGATCAAATTAAAATATTCTATCTAATCCCATCAATTTATCAAGAAACATTTTAACCAGTAATTAATAATGGAAGACAGACGAGATAATGGCGGTCAATAGACATCCAAAGATCATATTGAAATATTTTATTTAATCCTTCTAATCTATCAATGAATTATTAATCCTTCCAATTCATCAAGAAATTTCTAATCCTTCCAATTTATCAAGAAATTCTTAATCCTTTTAATTTATCAAGAAACTTTTTAATCCTTCCAATTTATCAAGAAATTTTTAATCCTTCCAAGTTATCAAGAAACTTTTTAATCCTTCCAAGTTATCAAGAAACTTTTTAATCCTTCCAATTTATCAAGAAACTTTTTAATCCTTCCAATTTATCAAGAAACTTTTTAATCCTTCCAATTTATCAAGAAACTTTTTAATCCTTCCAGTTTGTCAAGAAACTTTTCAATCCTTCCAATTTAGCAAGAAACTTTTTAATCCTTCCAATTTATCAAGAAACTTTTAATCCTTCCAATTTATCAAGAAACTTTTTAATCCTTCAATTTATCAAGAAACTTTTTAATCCTTCCAATTTGTCGAGAAACTTTTTAATCCTTGCAATTTATCAAGAAATTTTTAATCCTTCCAGTTTATCAAAGTACTTTTAACCTATAATTAATAATGAAAGGAAGACGAGATAGCAGTGGTCAAAACCTCCAAAGATCCCAAAATGACAAGGGAGAAGACCACCGTGAATGAAAAAGGGGAAAATGTGGAAAAACATGGATAAGGGTAAATGTCAGACAAGCGGTTGATTGTTAAGGACAGCA
This sequence comes from Palaemon carinicauda, assembly GCF_036898095.1. Lineage (NCBI taxonomy): Eukaryota > Metazoa > Arthropoda > Malacostraca > Decapoda > Palaemonidae > Palaemon > Palaemon carinicauda. The sequence goes on along the minus strand of NC_090750.1, from coordinate 58,012,443 downwards.
GGTGCGGCTCAGACACGACCGCAGGATAACCGCATCGTCCATCACTTGCCTTGCACTAATCTCTCAACTGGTTTGACCTGACCCGGGTCAACTCCTCCGGTGGTTAGTGCCCACTTGGGGGGTTGCCAAAGTCCCTATGTGCTGAAGAGGGGAAAGGAGGTTAAATGGGTAGATTTGGCTAGACTTGAATATCAAGTTATTTTTGGGGTGTTAACTGGGATATTGTTAGAGAGAGAGAGAGAGAGAGAGAGAGAGAGAGAGAGAGAGAGAGAGAGAGAGAGAGCTAAATTTGCTATCTTGAGGACTAACGTGGGAAAGGCCCTTAGCTCATTTATGTCTTCAGTACTGTTTTGTATATGTGTATGTTATGAGAGAGAGAGAGAGAGAGAGAGAGAGAGAGAGAGAGCAAGATTTGCTATCTTGAGGACCAAAGTGGGAAAGGCCCTTGGCTCATTTATGTCTTCAGTACTGTTTTGTATATGTGTATGATATGGTGAGAGAGAGAGAGAGAGAGAGAGAGAGAGAGAGAGAGAGAGAGAGAGAGAGCTAAATTTGCTATCTTCAGGACTAACGTGGGAAAGGCCCTTAGCTCATTTACGTCTTCAGTACTGTTTTGTATATGTGTATGTTATGGTGAGAGAGAGAGAGAGAGAGAGAGAGAGAGAGAGAGAGAGAGAGAGAGAGAGATGAGAGAGAGAGAGAGAGAGAGAGAGAGATGCAAATGACAAGAGAACAAATTGATATTGGAAATGGATTTATTGATTCAATAATTGATTAAAATGGGATTATTTTACCTTAATGTTGAGAGAGATAAAAGAGAGAAAAAACGAAGTCTTTCTGATGGCTTTAAAATGCTTTAAAGTTCTTCATATCTAACAATAAATACAAAATAATAAATATAAATAATAAATACAAAATATTCATTAACAATAAACTAACTTATGCATCAGTTCGGAGAACCATAAGAAAAAGAAACTTGGGAATAAATTAGATGATAAATGAAACTAAAACAAACTTTTAGCCTTTCCAGTTTATTTGAGAACAAAAGGACACTAACTAATTAGATATTCATTAACTATAAACTAATGTATGCATCAGTTCAGAGCACCATAAGAAATAGAAACTTGGGAATAAATTAGATGATAAATGAAACTAGAATAAACTTTTAGCCTTTCCAAATATATTCGAGAACCGCGACGCACCAATTTTAGGCTTTTCCAATATATTTTGGACCACTGAGAGTTCAACTATTTCAACTAATTAGAGTTAAAAAAAAGGCGTGCGGTTGATCATCTCAGAATGGAAGCTGTGACCAAAATGGTTAGAAAACTGAACGACGTCTGGGAAAAGAAACTCAAGCATGGGAAAGATCTTGTTTGCCATGGATAGCCAGTGGGAGGAGGTGGTTGGGTGTTAGTAGGGGGGCGGTTGTTTGTGCCAGTAGGGGAGGGGTTGGTGGTGCCAGTAGGGTAGGGGTTATTTGTGCCAGTAGGGTAGGGGTTGGTGGTGCCAGGGGAGGAGCAATTGGTGTCAGTAGGAGAGAGGTGGTTGGGTGCTAGTAGGGGAGTGGTTGTTTGTGCCAGTAGGGTAGGGTTTGGTGGTACCAGTAAGGGAGGGGTTGCTGGTGCCAGTAATGGAGGGTTTATTGGTGACGTGGGAGAAGGGGATTGGTACTGGTAGGGGAGGGGTTGGTGCCAGTAAGGGAGGGTTTTTTGGTGCCAGGGGAGAAGGGGATTGGTGCTGGAAGGGGAAGGGTTGGTGCCAGTAAGGGAGGGGTTGTTTGTACCAGTAGGGGAGGGGTTGGTGGTGCCAGGGGAGGAGCGGTTGGTGTCAGTAGGGGAGGGGTTGCTGGTGCCAGGAAAGGAGGAGGGATTGGTGTCAGTAGGAGAGAGGTGGTTGGTGCCAGTAGGGGAGGGGCTGGTGCCAGTAAGATACGGTTTTTTTGGTGCCAAAGGAAGAGGGGGATGGTGCCAATAGGGGAGGGAGTGGTGCCAGTAGGGGAGGGGTTGTTGGTGCCAGGAGAGGAGGAGGGATTGGGGTCAGTAGGAGATAGGTGGTTGGTGCCAGTAGGGGAGGTGGTAGGGTGCTAGTAGGGGGGGGGGTTATTGGTACCAAGGGAGGAGGGGATAAGTGCCAGTAGGGTAGGGGGTTGGTGCCAGTAAGGGAGGGGATGTTGGTGCCAGGGGAGGAGGGGATTAGTGCCAGTAGGGGAAGGGGTTGGTGCCAGTAGGGAAGTAGTGGTTGGTTCCAGGGGAGGATATGGGTTTGATGTCAGCAGGTGGAGGGAGGTTGGCTCCTATAGGAGAGGGGTGGTTGGTTCCTGTAGGGGAGGGGGATTGAGTGCAACTAGGGGAGGGGTGGTTGGTGCCAGTAGGGGGAGTGGTTGCTGCCAGTAGGAGAGGGGAAGTTGGCTCCTATACGAGAGTGGGATGGTTCCTATAAGGGACGGATATTGGGTACCAGTAGGGTAGGGGGTTGGTGCCAGTAAAGGAGGTTAAAGACGAAGAGTGAGAGAGGTTACGGACTGACAGTCACAACCCCTTCAAACAAATGAGGTGTTGACAAGTTGAATCCAGAGGGTCTCATTTTCTGTGGTGTGGACTTCTTATTTGGTGGGTCCTTTGTATTTTCCTTTTACTTTTAGGTATAGTTTAATATCTTAGATTCAATCAACCTGATGTGGATTATACCATTGGTGATAATGAAATAACAAGGGATATTTTACTGAGGTAGAGAGTTTGAAGTGAAATATGATTCGAAATATTTTCATTTTATTCTCAAGCTGTTGAAAGATAAGACTATTAGTGCAGTCATTATTTATTTTAATTATTTCCATCGTCATCGTTCATATTTTGTTAATGCCTATGTAAATTTTATTATTATTATTATTATTATTATTATTATTATTATCATTGTTGTTGTTGTTGTTATCATTATTATTATCATTTATGATAATAATAATATTAATTATGATA
>NC_090750.1:58001968-58004468 GCF_036898095.1 Palaemon carinicauda | reverse complement strand
GAGTTAACGTAATCAACTGGGAGGGGAGAGAGAGAGAGAGAGAGAGAGAGAGAGAGGAGAGAGGCATAACGATGTGATGAATCCCCCAACGAGCCATTATCATAATATGAATGATACACAGCTCGGTCCAACTTAACTCGTTAGATACATAATGACATAATGAGCAGAAGAGGCGACGAGATGATGGGCTTCGAGGAAGAACGAACTCACACGACCAACAACAGCTACTTAAGAGGCATCGATTTTCATCAGTTTTATCTTTCTCTTGTTCTTTTTATTGGGAGGGGGAGGGAGATGGAGGGGGAGAGGAAGAGGGAGGGGGAAGGGGGGGGGGGGATAATCGTAGAAAAGCCAGAAGGTGGTGTGTTAAATTATTCACAAGTGGAGATCAACTTTCCCGTCAATTAATTCCTTCTTTACAATTCAAAATGGTGAATGAAGGTTGAGCAAATTTTGCAAACAGACTAAAAACAATTCTCTTTTTTTATAGTTTAGTTATGAAAGATCTATTTTAATGTTGTTACTATTCTTAAAGTATGTTATTTTGATTGTTCATTACTTCGATTGTAAAATTATTTCCTTGTTGTCTTTCCTCGCTGGGATATTTGTTTTTCTCTGATGGTGCCCTTGGGCTTATAGCCTCCTGCTTTCCCTATTAGGGTTGTAGCTTAGTTAGTAATAATAATAATAATAATAATGATAATAATAATAATAACACAGCAGTTTTATCAAATCAGAGTTCTTTTCAAAATGAGTAGCCTATTCAATTTTTATGCAAGCGAGTTTTATAGCTATTTCAGCCATTAAACCTCGTTCATGAACTTAATCAACTAATTGAGCAGTTACTTCTTTGCTTTCTTCTTTATAGCTGTTTGCAAACGATGCAAGAATTAATCCTTAATTTTCTTATGTGTCGCCAGATTTTCATTAGTATCTAACTGGTTTCATTTTAAAAGAAATTGGGCTGTTTTCTTTTTATTGAATCGAATCTTCTCAAAACTTCCAGCAATGCCTGGCGGTCCATTGCAAGCATCAATAAGTCTCGCTCCACACGAACAAATTGATACCATTTGGTAGTTTCCGCACGGGTTAGTGAAGATCATTGTGACGCTTCACGCCACGGTCGCTCGGGAAAATATCCGAGCGGTAGATATTTACGATCTCTGTGCACTGCTAATCCGCGCAGTTCCAGTGTAGTGATTTATGCGAGGCCGCTCGGGAAAATTCGCTCGCGTGAAGACATGCCTCCTAACTGTTGGAAATATTTCCGTATGGAAAAAATCCGCTCGTGTGAAGACATGCTTCCTAACGAGCGGAAATATTTTCTTACGGAAAAAATCCGCTCGTGTGAAGACATGCTTCCTAACGAGTGGAAATATTTCCGTACTCATAAACTCGCTCGTGTGAAGACATGCGGAAATATTTCCGTACGGAAAAAAATCCGCTCGTGTGCAGAGAGCCTAAGGGATAGCTAGGCCCTTAAGGCAAACAGAATAGGATTGGCCAATCATCATCAGTATCTTAAGGACACTTAGCATTTGTTGCTTACTAAATATAGTCCTTAAATATAAATGTGTGGATGTCACTACCCAAGACACTGCTCAAGCTCAACAGCTTCTTGTAGTGATTGCAACCTCACCAGCTTTGTTAGCAAAGGAGTGCGGTGTGGTTTGGGGGAGTCTATAGGTCTACCTACCGAGTCATCAGCAGCTATAACCTTGTCCTCCTTGGTCCTAGCTTTAGTGGTGAATTTGCTTTGAGTGCTGTCCATATGTATATCTGGTCAGTCTATATGACATAGTGTTGCTAGCTAGGGCATTGTCACTGCCACTTGCCTCTAACCCTTCATAGTCAGATTTTAAACCTTTAATCCTTTATGTATGACTGATTTAAACTTGTTATTTCATACTCGAAAGTCCCCCTTCGAAAACTGTAAAAGTAAGTTTGCCATTAACAAAGTTTACGAGTTTTTTTTCACTATATAGCAATTATATATAAGACCAATTCCTCTCTTGACAACTGATTTCGAATTACGGATGTTAACGGTCCAAACAGTGTTGTCAGATATGGGAATTTATCCCTAGATTTGAGGATTTATTCCTAGATTTGAGGATTTTGCGTGTCTGGTGGGGATATTCCGTACAAGTTGCTGTGAAGAGGAAACAAAGATGAGTAAACCTTTATATCGTTTCGATTACTTTGCTTGCGCTTATATGAATTATAGTGAGTAATTTCTATACTAGTAAATCCTACATAAGCAGAAGAGAACATATTGTGGAAATAGGGATATTTGGGTTGTTTTGGGGATTTTTACACTAACCCATCTGGTAACACTGGGTCCAAATGCTCCTGCATTGAATGGATATATATCTCGAAAGATAGTTTGCATGAGACGCGTGAAGAGAAATAAAAGCACAAAAGTATTTACTGGTCTAATCACTTGCACTATCGTCATTATGAAAATATTTTGAATAATATTCCTTATCATATACATAAATAA
>NC_090750.1:57992445-58001468 GCF_036898095.1 Palaemon carinicauda | reverse complement strand
AAAATGTTACAACATTTTTCCCAAGGTATATATTCATTACCCAAAGTTATCAATTTGACCTGCAACTAAATATAGCAGTCGCTTCTTTAAATGACCCCTGTTATCCACTTAATTTTCCACTTTTTCTCTACTGATTGCACATTTGCAATTCACCGATCCCTCCAGACTTAGTGCACGAACAGATACAGCGCTTAGTGTAACAGAAAATTTTTACCTTGATTGGAGTCAGATCAGATATCATTCACCAATAATATAATTTTTACGTCCCACTGTGATGTTAGTATTCCTTTGGGTAACCCCCCTCCCCCCCCCCCCCCCAAAAAAAAAAAAAAAAAAAAAAAAAAAAAAGTTATGAGTAAATGAAAAACAGTTATCAAAACTGCATCATATTTCTTGTCTTTATTAGAAGCCATCTCGTAAATTTTAGAAACTCTAATATCTGTCCGATGGGACCTGGGAGCCTCTGCAAATGTCTCCATTATGTGATTCCTGACTGATACGGCCTCAGGTCAGGCGAGGTAACGCCTATGACTCTTAACTATAGACAGCTTTTAGGGGATTACTGGGGGAAGAAGGGGATTTGAATATCAAGGGTTTAGAAGCTGGGGAGGGGTTATTTTCTCAAAGAGGATTCAACCACCCATACACTTCCATTTTCCCCCCGGGTAGAAGTCCCTGACAAGCCGTCTCTGTCAGATATAGAAATAGAAATAAGCAATGGCATTATCAGATCAATTAAGCGGCATCTCAACGGTCTTGGCCATCCAGCGATAGTGACATTATAACCTCAACTACGACCACGACTCTGGGCTGGCTCTGGAACGAAAACGACGCAAGCGCCTCGTCTTCCGTTTCGCATCGCCCTTACGGCGATCCTCCCTAAGGGTCATATTCACCCGAGAGCTTCTGGAATGTCGCTGCAGCCTGAGCGTAGGTGAATATTCAGTGATATTATCAACTCATCCATTCTGAGTTGACATTGTCAGTCGGGACGGGCCTGAATAATAGGCATCAAATTGAGCTAATTTGCGGGTATCGTTAGGCGCTTGTTCTCTCGGCGGGGGGGCCAAAGCTTTGGAGGTGCTCCCAGGCCCCTGGCTAGCCACCCAGGGGCGCCTTCCCGCGCGCATAAAGAGGATTTTGTTTCCTAGTGCAATCGAGTTACCGTTTGGGCTTCGCAAATCCCTGACACTCCTTCTAGCCTATATGGATATTCTCAATAAGTGAAGTAATAAAAATAAAGTTTAGATCATTGATAATATAAGAATTATGTAGCATTAAACCATCATATGATTAGGTAAATAAGACAGAATCAACATATCTTTTTTAAAAAAGTCTTCAGACTTAAGTAAGTTGTTTTACAAATCCCTGACACTCCTAAACTCTATAGATATTCTAAATAGCTGAAGTAATAAAAACAATTTATAGTTTATTGACAATGCAAGAATTGTGTTGCTCTAAACCATCAGATAATTAAGAAATGAAGGATTCAAATCTCAGATAAAAAAAGTCTTCATACTTAATTGAGTTGTTTTACAAATCCCTGACACGCCTAGACTATACAGATATTCTATATAGCTGAAGTAATAAAAACAATTTATAGTTAATTAGAAATGCAAGAATTGTGTAGCTCTAAACTATCAGATAATTAAGAAAATGAAGAATTCAAATCTTGGATAAAAAAAGTCTTCATATTTAATTGTGATGCTTCACAAATCCCTGAAACTCCCTCTAGTCTATATAAATAGGGTAAATTGCTTTAGCAATAAAAACAAATTATAGGTCATTGGAATTGCAAGAATTATGTACCACTAAACCATCAGAAAAGCAAATACGAAAATCAAATAAATCAAAAAAGCTTTTCGAAGATAACTATTCAGACTTAATTGAGTTGTTCTTTTGCCTAGCGATGCTCAGCCACTCACATAGTTTTAAAAGATTTGTCTTAGGTGTCTATTAGTCACTGGGAAGTATTTAAATTCTGTAAATACAAATGTAATTGAAACTGAACTTACGATTAAATGATAATGGATGTTTATATGCAACAAATGGCTTCCATAATGTATGTTGAACATGCATGCTGTGGCAAGAAGATATTCAAATAGTGCCAAGTCCACACACACACCCATGTATATATAATATATATATATATACATTACATAACGGAATTTCTTATTACCAAGCATAATACTCATTTTTGCTAATCAACTAGAAATGGTCTAGTTTATTCCCAATTTGCAAAATCAGTTATTTTTCTTATTCCGTAGATTATGTATTTTCACAGTCAATAAATATATAGCTGTAGCAGGCAATTGAAATTTCTTATATACTAAGGAGTACTGACAATATATCATGGTTTTATAACCTAGTTTATAGATTTATCATTATCTTCAACTGTTTTATATAAGAATGTTTCATAATCCTATATATATTTTAAGAAAGACAACCCTAGTCTCCTTACTTCTACCCATATAAAGAGTGCCACAAGTTATTGTTAAAAAATCCGTTATTCTCTCTGTCTTGTGAAATACCATCTGGTTGTCTTTGGAGATGAGTTCAAGTTGAACAATAGAGAAGTCTCTCGTTGATATAAACAGCAGTGACACCATTCAGGGATCTTATAAGACACTCACACATGACATTTAAGTGGGTTCAACAGCATCTCTTCATTGTGTACACATTCACGTTGAACTTATCCATCTTCACGTCAGCCAAAACATTGTAGGAGTTGGTGGGATTTGATCTCTATGAATGTGACGAAATCTGTTGGTGACTAAATGTGGCCTCTGTTTCACGACTCTCTATTTACTTTATAGCAAAGATATATACTTTTATATAGATAGTAATTATCATTACATAATGCACTAACTAGTTTTGCTCTTCCTCCTTTTATTGTCTTCCAATAGCTTAGGTGCTGATCATATCATACATATGGTCAGTCTCTGGGGCATTTTCCTGCTTGCTAGGGTAATGTCACTGTCCCTTCCCTCTGCCATTCATGAGCGACCTTTAAACCTTTAAATCTATTCCCAGCCTGTGGTTTGTTTTTATCAGAAATTCTTTAAAAAAAGGGAAAAATATTAGTAATACCATAATTACAAAACAAACATTTTAAATATGGAACCATCAAAAATGCTAACCATAATAAGCACGTTGCATCCAAAAATATGCCATACTAATATGTTTATCATTCGCTAACAAGCAAATAATACCTGATACTCGCTTGATAATATTTTACCAGCAACTGATTGTGACATTGGACTGGGATGAGGTAGTGGGGATGGAGGTGGTGGGGTTCTATAAGGGTTGGGAGGGGGGATGCTTTCTGGGGTCATCTGCTGCCATCTGCAAATCACTAACGATGCCAACATCCAGAAGAGGACTCTATTAAGCGACCAGTCGGACCGTTAGGGAGAGAGAGAGAGAGAGAGAGAGAGAGAGAGAGAGAGAGAGATGAAAGGATTTTGGATATCTGCGGGGACGCCATTTGCTCTTGGGTAAAACGATTTAGTTTAAACGTTTAGAGAGTTTTTGAGATCTTGTCTGACTTATTCTTGAATATGTTAACTGTGTTACAGACAGAGAGAGAGAGAGAGAGAGAGAGAGAGAGAGAGAGAGAGAGAGAGAGAGAGAGAGAGAGAGAGAGAGAACATAAATTTGCTCAATTGCTTGTCTAACGTAGTATTATACCTTTTTTACAATGTAAAATTTTAGTTTTCACCGGATTTCTTACAATATTATCGCAACTAAATAAAATTTAGTTTACAATCATAACGATTCATATTAATTCTGTCGTTTAATCTCTTAATACACCCATAATAATCCTCCCTTCGAGAAATTATTGTTAACAATAGTACATTACATCATATAATTGATATAAGTAAGTTATCTAGATAAACATTATATTAATTTTTTTCTTCAAAATATACATTAACAGTTTCAATTTTCGCCCGCCGTCTTGTAAGAAATGGACCAAGTGAGGGATTGTTACGTTGTTATAGTTTCTGCCTTTCTTTGTTTAGAGTCCTTGGCATATCGAAACTTTCTCAGAGTGTCCTGCCAATACCACGAACAGTTGGGTGGTTGGTGGTAACCGGTTTACAAGAGTACCTAGAGTATACAAGATTACTCTAGGTTCGTTTAGTTGGCAAGTAAATAACTTTGTTAGTTGATTTTAACTTGTGTAAGATTTTAATACTTTGGCATTTTGTTTATTGGAGTTCTGTGTAAGTTGATTTTCACCTGTAAAAGAAGTTAATGCTTTGATATTTCATTAACTGAAGATCTGTATAAGTTGTTTCACTTGCGTAAGAGTTTAATACTTTAGTATTTTGTTTATTAGAGGTCTACAAAGTTTGAGTTTCACTCTAGTAAGATTCCAATACTTTGATATTTTGTTGATTGGAGATTTAAGATTATTTGTGCAAGACTTTGATGCTTTTATATAGTTTGGTTTTGTATGGAGATCTGCTGTTAAATGTAGGCCATATCAGTACAGTAAATATTCAAAATACTTGCGTAAGCTCTAATTATATTTAAAATTCTAATTAACATGCCGGTTTATAATCTATTTCTGTAATTTAATTCTTTTTAAATCAAAATACCGCTGTATTTTAACACGCCGGATAATTTATTTCTGTGTATTTTCAAATACCATGCATTAACTTTTTATTTTTCCTTTCAGAAAGAAAATTGATTACCTGCAGGTTTCAAGCCTATCGGGGTGGTATTTTGGTCTTCATTAGAGACGGTTTTATCTGCATTAACCTTGCATACAGACACACATGTCGCTAAATACAGATTGACTGATGACGACGCTGGAATCTGGTGAAGTATTTTTCAGTCTGAACAAAAAGGTAAGTGTCATTTTGTTTTGTTTTTAATTCTTTTTAAAGCCAGCCAGTCCTCTCCGATTGGGGGCTGCGCCCCCAATCTTGGGAGGACGTTCCCTATAGCGCACGGTAGACCGAAAATTAGGGTCTGCCGTCCGTTATAGGGAGGCTTGCTTTTAACCCTTAGTTTTTAAGTTCGGTGAGTAGTTCAACTTTTTCGTACTTTATTTAGGTTATGCTGTTTAATAAAAGCCTGTTTATCATTAGCTTTAATCAGTTTAATAAACTTTTTTGCCATTTATATTTAATTTTAATCTTTCCAAATTTTATTATTGATTATCATACAAATTTAAAGCAACTTTATTGGAACTTGTGATTCATATTAAATTCTAATCCTTCCTTATTTTGGTGTCTTATCAAATTCTTAAGTTTAAAGTATATGGATGTGCTTTGTACAATAGTAATTTTATTACATTTTGGTGCTATAATTATATTTTAAATTTAAAGAATATGAATATTATGTTGTACAAAAGTAGTAATTTTATTACTTTCACTTTATTTAATACTATAGGCTTGAGATTCCTAAAAGTTAATTTATGTAGTGGTTTCTAACTTTTACAAGTAAAATTTCTAATAACACTCATTTCAGATTGGATGGCGAGACTCGGGAATAAAATATCGAAGAATAAATATCTTAAATTTCTAAACATCACTTCTTGATAATGGTTGAAGATAATGGTTGAGGATATTGGTTGAAGATCTTAAATACTTGATTACTTGGAAGCCTGATAAGATCTTCAGTAAATATTCTGATGGATATGGCAATTGAAAATTTTGAAATTCATGTCTAAAATATTTGGCAAATTTTGAAATTCCGGCAAATAGGTTGCTGGTAAGTTAGAACTAATCTAATTTGCTTATTCATATAGTGCAATTTCTGCTTAGGTGATTAACGCTTGTCATTTTGATGAAACCGCGGTGAAAGCTTTCCCAGTAGTTTAATAAACTCGGCGTTTGAGATCCCGAAAAGCTAGACATGTAAATAAAATTAAACTTATTTTGGTTGATCTGGTGAATATTTCACCCGAATGATAATAATCTCATGATTAAGAGTTCTTTAGTAGATTAAAATCTACTCACTTAATATCCAATTGGTGGTTGTTTGACCCTCCTTTTCACTTTAATTGTATTTTATATTCACCTTAAATAAATTTTCTTTCACTACATGGTTTGTCATATGTGCTTTATCTTAAAAAGGCTATTACTCAAATGCTGAAAAATATTTTTAAAAGTTTTTGTTGATTTGAGTTGAATATTCATATTTCAAAATTTAGTTTAAACAATTTTTTCTACAGATTTTTAAAAGGTACTGAAATTAGGTTAAAATTAAATTTTAATAATTTCAATTTTGGTAAAGTTAATGTTGATAGAAATTAAAATTGAGAAATTTTGAGTCTAGCAGTTTTTCTGAAAAATTGAAACTATGGTTTTTAAAAGGTTTCCTTGGCTTTGTAGTAAAAGCATGGTGTCATATCAAAGGTATATAGAATTTATTTCATTGAAGGGTTTTAAAAACATGAAAGGAAAACCTTTATTGCCCTTGAAATAACTATTCACTTGTTTAATTAAAAGTAGTTTTTTGGTAAAAGTAGTTGTTTGGTGTTTCTCCAAGTTGAACTATTGAAATATCATATATCTTACATATATTTCAAGAGTTTATAGTTTAAGAACAAACTTACTGTAAGTAATCATCAAACTGAGTAATATGATGCAGTACTCTATGGGAAAACCCCTCAAACTAGGGGTTGAAGTTCTATATATTTAAAGTTTCAAAACAAAAGTTGGGGGAACCCTCAAACTAGGGGTTGAAGTTACAGTTAAACTTTCTAACAAACGTTGGGAGAAGTAATGTACCCGTAACCGGAGTGCTGGCCAAAACCTAGACTTTCAATAGACTTTAGAGAGATTAGCAAGATACTTGACTTTTCTGTATTGAGCTTAATGCAAGTCTCATAATTTTGTTCTGAAAGACTGGTTACAGGATTAATTTCATGAAGGGGTCAGTATAGGGATTGTATATCCTCTAAAATAGACTTGCAGAGAAAACTGAATTTTTTATCGTTGGTTTGTAACTGTAGCTGGAGGTAACTTTGGGAAAGAGAGAACATCAGTTAGAGTTAAATCCTACGCAATAAGTCCATGTAATTAACTTTCCTATTTTCACCATATTACCCCCATCGGCCTCTATTTGTAGCTGTAGTTAACTTAATTTATTTGTATGCTTTTCTTAGTTTATTTGTATTGCTTTAAGTAAAATCTTTTATTGGTAATAAGAATATTTCTAGGTCTGGGGGGATTAGGACTTAAATCTTAAAATTTCTTTTAGACCTAAGTTTTGTTTAGACTATTAGTAGCTTCGGAAACAAAGTACAATTAAGTCTCGCTGTACGGAAAATTCAAAATTAACAAAAAATGGTTGTATGAAGTGTAGGAAACGCTACCCAGGTTTCAAGCTCAATTTTGGCGTGATTTTGAATTTAATATTTTTTTTTCTCAATGTTTAAAAAGCGATGGGAAATAGCGCCAATTAAACTAAAATCTCTCTAAACTTTCTTAAAACATTACCTGTCTATGTTAAACCTTGGCGGTGAAGATTACTCTTAAAATAGTCTTCCTTGATTAATGTTTATATATAAAGGAGTTTCTTTTATTATTACTAGCCAAGCTACAACCCTAGTTGGAAAAGCAAGATGCTATAGGCCCAAGGGCTCCAACAGAGAAAAATAGCCCAGTGAGGAAAGGAAATAAGAAAATAAATAAATTAGAATAAATCAACAATATATTCTAAAACAGTAAAAACTTCATAACATATGTCCTATATAAACTATCAATAACGTCTAAAACAGATATGTCGTATATAAACTATAAAAAGACACTTGTGATTCTGGTCAACATAAAACATTTGCTCTAACTTTGAACTTTCGGATGCTAACTTTTGAGTATAGTTCGTAATTTTGTGAAAAAAAAAAAAAACTCCTTGATGATTAGTAAGTATTTATGGGCTAACTGCTCCAGTAGATATGAAACGACCACCAGAGTTGTGTGGGCGGATACCTCAGCAGTTAAAGAATTATAAGGTTATAACCGATATGACTTTTAGTCGTTTTGTCATGAGAAATTAAAAGATGATTATGCTTAAGAATATATAAACTCAGGAAAGATAAGTAATTTTTAAAGAAAATTATGCTTAAGACTATATAAATTCAGGAGAAATAAGTCATTTTTTATAAATTTTCATTCGGTTCAACGATGTAGATAGTTTTAAAGACAGTTCTATATTGTAAAAAACTAGACTTGCTGTTGCAGGGAGAATTTAACTACCCAGCTATTTTCTTTTATCTATTATCAATGAAGTAAAGATATTTTATTTCCGAATTTTGCAAACTTTTATTAACAGATAGAGAAGGAATATGCTTATAATTGTCAAGAGAAGACACATTAGCAGATCCTGTGTGGGCGAAGATTGACTGTCACATGGTGTTACAACTTTTTTTAAGGAATATAAAAGTTTGACTGTAAAACCTGGGGTTTGACTGTTTAAAGGTGGAAAAATATTAACTTTGACCGCTGCCTATATTTACAGGTTTCATCCTTTATTGAGTGATTTTGCTTTTTACAAGTTGTCCTACGACGGTCCTGTTGTTCAAAAGTTCAAACTTATTTGTGATAAAATATTTAAATGTGAATTCATTAGTCACGAGCATAAAATTCAAAATCATTATAAACTTTATACTATCATGAATATGGATAGTCAAAATTAACTTTTACCACCTGCAATGAACGAGTGGTTAAAGTTTATATTCTTTTTCGATTGACAAATTTACCCTTGACTTTATTTTCAAGACGGCGTTAATTAGAAATCATAAACTACTTGTGACTGAAAGCATTAAAGTCACGTGGTGTGTTAGTGGTGACATCATAAATAAAATTTTGTTAAACATTTTCCTAATCGGTAGTATTGAGTAATAGTCATAAGAAAGTGCTACGTACTTGGAATCGGCTCAATTCTTTCAATGATTTATCTTTTAAATTCTCTCTCTCTCTCTCTCTCTCTCTCTCTCTCTCTCTCTCTCTCTCTCTCTCTCTCTCTCTCTCTCTCTCTCTCTCTCTCTCTCTCTCTCTCTGTATATA
>NC_090750.1:57982445-57989945 GCF_036898095.1 Palaemon carinicauda | reverse complement strand
AAATTTGATATAAGATAGGGGAGAAGAGGAGGAGGGAAGTTAAAGGGGAATGAAAGACAGAGGAGTGGGGAAAGAGGGATAGGAAGAATAAATAGAAAATAAGACAAAGAAAAAAACAAACAAAAAAGCAGAGGGTATATGAAATCACTGGGGCTGCAGTAAGTAAAGGCAAAAGCAATAGTGAAAGAAGAAGAAAGACATGGATGAAGGAGAGAAGTGGAAAAAGGAAAGAAGAACGAAAGGGGGAAAGAATAATTGATTAACGAATTGATAAAGAAGATAAAACAATATAGTTGAAAAAGTTATATAACGTCACTTGAAAATCCAATTTAGAAGAAAGCTCTGGAGAATTTTAATCTAAATACCGTAAGAAGCTACTATTTTTTCAAGTAACCAAAACGTTTTAATGGTTGCTCGTGAATGGCAGAGGTAAGGGACAGTGATTGTGCCCTAGCTAGGACAATGCAATAGAGACTGACTATATATACAAGCAAGGACCACGGAGGACTAGGCAATTGGTGCTGATGACTTAGCAAGTAGATCTATAGACTTTCCCAAAAACCCATATCCTTAGCTCACAAGGATGGTGAGGTTACAGACACTGCATGAAGCTATCGAGCTTGAGCGGAACTCGAACCCCAGTCCTGCAGATCGACAGGAAGGGACTTTTATAATTGGCTACCACAACCCAAAAGTATATCTTTTGAAAATTAATAGCTATATCAGATACACTGATATTTTCTTGCTGCATCAATGGAAGTTATTTGGTGTTATGTAACTGTGAGTAAAAAGTGGAGACTATAGATGGTTACTTAAGACCAGTCAGAATTTTGAAATAGGCCTACGTAGTAGTGTATAGCTAGAAATAACCAATTGTTAATATGAATATTATGGTTGAAATGGATAAAATGAAAGGAATAAAAAAAATAAAGACATAAAAACAAATAACCACAGATCGTCAGGAAAAAGAAACATAGAAGGAAACCAACCATTAGAGTAGACATATGGTGCAAGGATTATAAAAAGTAGAGTAATATCAAGGAAAGCTCCCCCCCAAAAAAATAAGAGAAACTGTTAAAATGGAGAAATAATAAGAAATAATAAAAAGAGGAGACTAGAAAAAAAATGGATGGGAAATTATAGCGTGAAAATCTAGTATTCCAACAAATGGTGGTCAAGATGTCATATAAGTACGTGGTTGCGAATAAAAATGATAAAGGTAGAATGGCAATATAGGAAAAATAGAAAGAAATTATAGCACAAAAAAAGTCATTTGTCAAATCATCAGCAACACGATTATAAAGTCAGGGGTGGCAAAACTTTTGAAAGAATGGGAAAAAAATTATAGCCAAAAAAAAAGGAAGATAAAATTAAAAAAAGAAAAAAAAAAAAACCATGTAATTCGTCATGTCATAAGCAACACGGAAAAGGGGACACGTACCTCCATGGCAAGGAGAGAAACCGAATCACATCCTGGGCGAAGCAGAGACGAAAAAAAAAAAATAAATAAAAAAAAAAAAAAAATAAATAAATAAACCCTGGCAAGATATATATTAGATTCTCCTTTGGAAATATATCAGCAAAACGGATCTCTGGGGGGGAAGACATAAAGGTATCTGTTAAAACGATCGCCCTTCCATCACATCCTCTCAAAAGGCTTTAATCCACGAGGGGATTGTGAATTTAACGAGGCGTAATCTAGACTGCGAAGATACGTCGTTATTTATATGAAATCTCCTTACGGACATCGCCGTTTCTAAAGGTGTTTGTAATATAAGTTAAAATGTAATGACTTCTAGCCTAGGTGGACAGACTGTACGAGCAACTGATATTCTTTCGCGGATTAGGAATGGGATATATGACTTGAATATGAGATTTGCTTTGGAGCGGAACTGTTTTGGGAATCCTCATTAAGTTCTCGGAGACAAACAAAGAATGAATTCTACCCTAGGTGGACAGACTGTACGAGGTCCAAATAATCATTCGCGGATTAGAAATGGGATATATGACTTGAATATGAGATTTGCTTTGGAGCGGAGCCGTTTTGGGAATCCTCATTAAGTTCTTGGAGCCAAACAAAAAATGACTTCTAGCCTATGTGGACAGACTGTATAAGCAACTGATACTCTTTCGCGGATTAGAAATGGGATATATGACTTGAATATGAGATTTGCTTTGGAGCAGAGCCGTTTTGGGAATCCTCATTAAGTTCTCGGAGCCAAACAAAGAATGACTTCTAGCCTAGGCGGACAGACTGTACGAGGTCCGAATAATCTTTCGCGGATTAGGAATGGGATATATGACTTGAATATGAGATTTGCTTTGGAGCGGAGCCGTTTTGGGAATCCTCATTAAGTTCTCAGAGCCAAACAAAGAGTCGTAAAATGGAGACGTTAAGGGAATTAGGAAGAAAAGTTAGCATGTGTAAACTATCTGGATGTATCTCTGGATGATTTCTGATGGGAACTGGTAATTATGAGCGATAGTAATAAGTTTCGACTAAATAATAATAATAATAATAATAATAATAATAATAATAATAATAATAATAATAATAATAATATTATTATTATTATTATTATTATTATTATTATTATTATTATTATTATTATTATTATTATTGTTGTTGTTGTTATTATTTCAATAGTAGTAATAATTATAACAATTTCAAAATTAAACATTTTAATAAAAATAACGGTTCCAACAATAATGATAATTTGAATGATTTTTAGTAATTCTGCTAATAAATTTATTATTCTCATTAATGAAAATTTTGAAAATTTCAATAATTATCGGTTTTATAATGATAATTTTAATAATTATTCTCGAGAACGCCTGAGAGAAAATGTATATAAAAAAAACGAAAGCTCGTAAGAGTATAAATTTTTTTTTACTGAATTCTGAACATAAACAGACCTGCATATACCAACGATTGTCTGTGTAACATTTAAATATTGTCGAATAGAAACAGATCTGAATTTACCAACGATTGTCGGTGTAACATTTAAATATTGTCGAATAGAAACAGATCTGAATTTACCAACGATTGTCGGTGTAACATTTAAATATTGTCGAATAGAAACAGATCTGAATTTACCAACGATTGTCGGTGTAACATTTAAATATTGTCGAATAGAAACAGATCTGAATTTACCAACGATTGTCGGTGTAACATTTAAATAATGTCGAATAGAAACAGATCTGAATTTACCAACGATTGTCTGTGTAACATTTAAATATTGTCGAATAGAAACAGATCTGAATTTACCAACGATTGTCGGTGTAACATTTAAATATTGTCGAATATAAACAGACCTGAATTTAACAACGATTGTCTGCGTAACATTTAAACATTGTCGAATATAAACAGACCTGAATTTACCAACGATTATCGGCGTAACATTCAAACATTGTCGAATATAAACAGACCCGAATTTACCAACGATTGTCGGCCTAACATTCAAACATTGTCGAATGTAAACAGACCTGAATTTACCAACGATTGTCGGCGTAACATTTAAACATTGTCGAATATAAACAGACCTGAATTTACCATCGATTGTCGGCGTAACATTTAAACATTTTCGAATATAAACAGACCTGAATTTACCAACGATTGTCGGCCTAACATTCAAACATTGTCGAATGTAAACAGACCTGAATTTACCAACGATTGTCGGCGTAACATTTAAACATTGTCGAATATAAACAGACCTGAATTTACCATCGATTGTCGGCGTAACATTTAAACATTTTCGAATATAAACAGACCAAAATGTACCAACAATTATCGGTGTAATATTTAAACACTGTCGAATATAAACAGCCCAAAATGTACCAGAAATTGTCTGTTTAAAATTTAAACATTGTTGAATATAAACAAACCAGAATGTACCAACGATTGATAATAACATAAAATTTTTATACATTATCGAATAAAAACAGACCTGAATGTACATAAGATTTTCGGCGTAACATCTTTATACATTGCAGAATATCAACAGATCCGAGTGTACCAACTATTGTCGGCGTAACATTTAAACATTGTCAAATATAAACAGACTAGAGTGCACCAACGATTGCCAGCTTAAAATGTGAACATTGTCGAATATAAACAGACCTGAATGTACCAACGATTGTCGGCATATTTTTTTTTTTTTTTTTTTTACATTGTCGAGTTCCTCTGTGATGCAGAACGCGAACAAGAATGTCACGAAAACAACATTAAAAGAGAAAGCAAGCGAAGAGGAGAAGAAAAGGTCCCGGTATAATTTTGCCCTTATACAGTAGCAAAAAAAAAAAGAAAAAAAAAATTGTATTTGTCATCCAACGTCATAAAGCAGGACCGGAAATTGCTCTTGTGCGTGATGATATTCTATATCATTTGTTTATATTTTATTGTTTTATGTATTACAGAAGCTAAAATAATTTCATGAATCAAAGACATGATAATCTTTACATTTTTGGTATTGGAGAAAGCAAGAGATTGATAGATAAAGTATAATCTTGCACGTGATGAATTTTCATATTATTTGTTTATTTTTTTATTGTTTTATGTATTACAGAAGACATAATAATTCCATAAATCAGAGATATTATAATATTTATAATTTTGGTATTGAACAAAGCAGGAGATAGATAAATAAATAATAATGAAGAAGAAGAATTTAAAAAATTATAAGTTTCATCTATTCTTTCGAAACATCTTTCTATAACATAATAATTTATTATATCAAAGAGGGATAATATTTTCAATTTTGGTAAAATTTAAAGTTGAATTCATTCTGATAAAACATCTTCGTATTGAAGAGATGTATTTATTTATTTTTATTTTTTTTTAAATACTATACAAAACACCGCCTATACATAACTTCTTTGTATGATGAAAATATGCCAAGTAAAAAACTAAAAAAAAAAAGGATTTACAAAGCTAAAACATTTGCAACACGAAAAAAAAAAGTCTAGCATATTCTAGCCAAAGAAAGATAAAAAAAGTCATATAATCCAAGATACTGCTGATTTAATATGGCATTAACAATTGCGATGCTCACTGATAGAAAACAGTGTTTTGCCGTCGCTTCAAGCAATATAACAGCTGACTTCTCTGGACTCGGAGAAATCTGATGCTGTGAAGCCATTGTAATCTGAGACATCCGTATATAAATAGTAAGGCGAGATTGGGTTTTTCCTTAAAGATCCAGAGACCTTCTTCGGAAGACCTTACAAGAAATAGCTGTTCTTGAAAACATAGAAATTCACGGGTTGTGGTGGCCTGGTGGTAGCGTCCTTGACTGGTGATTGCCAGACTGGGGTTCAAGTCCCGCTCTAACTCGTTAGTTCCTTTGGTCTTTGCAGCCTCAACATCCTTGTGAGCTAAGGATGGTGGGCTTGGGGGAGCCTATAAGTCTATCTGCTGAGTCATCAGCAACCATTGCCTGGCCCTCCTTGGCTCTAGCTTGGGTGGAGAGGGATCTTGGGCGCTGATCATATGTAATATGTTTATTTTCTAGGGCATTGTCCTGCTTCATAGGACAATGTCACTATCCCTTTCCTCTACCATTCATGGGCAGCCTTAAAACCTTTAAGACGTTCCTAAGAAGACCTTCCAAGAAATACAGCTTTTGGAAGACCTTCTAAAGAAGACCCTCCTTGGAAGAACTTCCAAGAAAGACTATCTTTGGAAGACCTTCTAAGAAAGACCATCCATGGAAGACCTTCTTTGGAAGACCTTCTAAGGAAGACCCTTCTCGGAAGACCTTCTAAGAAAGACCATCCTTGGAAGAGCTTCTAAGAACGACCTTCCTTATAAGACATTCTAAGGAGCACCTTCCTTGGAAGACCTTCCAAGAAAGCCCTTCCTTGTAAGGCATTCTAAGGAAGACCATCCTTGGAAAACCTTCTAAGAAGGACCTTCCTTATAAGACATTCCAAGGAACACCTTCCTTGGAAGACCTTCCAGGAGAGACCTTCCTTATAAGACCTTCTAAGGAAGACCTTCCTTGGAAGACCTTCCAAGAAAGACCTTCCTTGTAAGACGTAACTTGTAAGATCTTTCTTGTAAGAACTTTCAAGAAAGACCCTGTTTGGAAGACCTTCCAAAGCATGCCTTCCTTGAACGACCTTTCAAGAAAAACCTTACTTGCCAGACTTACCAAGAAAGACCTTCCAGGCATGATTACCTGATGTAGTCGAAGGACGACCTTCCAGGGATAACCTTCCAGAGATGTTCTTCTTGGAAATACATTACATATAGTGCCTTACAAGGCACACTCTTTTGGTAAGACTTTTTCAGGTAGTCTTCTGGGAATACTTTTCAGGAAAATCTTCCAGGGAAGGCAAGCCTATTGGAAACTTATCTGCCTGGTGATCTGCTGGATTGGAGTTCCAGATCCGGTCAAGCTCAATAGTTTCTTGTAGTGTCTGCAACCTCACCAACCTAGTAAGCTAAAGAATGGGGGTTTTGGGAGAACCTATAGGTCTACCTGATGAGTCATCAGCAGCCATTGCCTGGTCCCCTCTGGTCCTTGTTTCGGGAGGGAGGTGCCTTGGTCACTGATCATACTACTGCTAGCAACTAAATTTTTAATCTAGTTTAGAAATTCTAGTAGGAGTTTAAAAGAGATAATTCTTGACTCTCAAAAGCTCCACATCACCACTTAAACCTGGAGGGGAGGACATAGTCTGAGGAAACTTGAATGTTGAACACAGCGTGCTGCATCCTAATGCACTTTGCTTCAGAATTCACTAACCTCTTCTGTATCCCTGATATGGTCCTTTAATGAAGGTTTCTAGCTATGTACATCAACGAAATGCAGTAAGGTTCAAGTCTCTTCCTGACATTGTCATCGTGTGGCTAATGTAGCACAAGGTTCTTCTTTCTGGTATTGTCATAAACTATTGTTTTATCATTCATTCACCTGTAAATTAAAATTTTTCTACACTTAAGGGCTCCAGAACTGCAAACGCCCGTGTTTGTTAGCCAGAGGGCCAGGCAATCTACAACAGTAACGACTATTTTTATGGAAAACAAACAAGAAACGCTGAATGTCTTCACACTTCATTGTGGATATGAAAAAGAGAGGTTGGTTACTGTTAATCATTACATAAACCACAAGATGAAATATTGTATCTGATCCCACTTTGAAGCAGAAAAAGAAGACAAATTACAGGTTGGCTACTGTTAATCATTACGTAAACAAAGGTATGAAATATTGTATCTGATCCCACTTAGAAGAAGAAGAAGAAGAAGAAGAAGAGGAGGGGGAGGAGGTAGAGGAGGAGAAGGAGGAGGAGGAGGTAGAGGAGGAGAAGGAGGGTAAAAATGCTAACACCTATTCAAGTTCAGGTGTATTCATGCAGTCAGATCCCAAGAATCCAGCCATAGGTGTTCTAAAAGGGGAAGAAGGTGCCAATCGTTTTCACATAAAAATCACCTTTTTGGAAGATCACATTCTTCCTCAAATTCCCTGGAATTCTTCCCAACTGATCTCAACAAGGATC
>NC_090750.1:57974945-57977445 GCF_036898095.1 Palaemon carinicauda | reverse complement strand
TTCTGGGTTCCAGAAGGACTCCCTTAGAGTCCTTGGTTCCAGCAAGATCCGTTTAGAATTCTGGTTTCCAGGAGGACCCACCTAGAATCCTGGGTTCCAGCGGGACCTGCTTAAAATTCTGGGTTCCAGGAGGACTCACTTAGAATTCTGCATTCCAGGAGAACCGGCTTAGAATTCTGGGCTCCAGGAGGACCCGCTTAGAATCATAAGTTCCAGTAGGACCCGCTTAGAATCCTTGATTCCAGCAGGACCCACTAAGAATCCTTTATTCCAGCAGGACTTGCTTAGAAATCTGGATTCCAGGAAGACCCACTTAGAATTCTCGTTCCAGCAGGACCCGGTTAGAATCATAAGTTCCAGTAGGACCCGCTTAGAATCCTGTGTTCTAGCAGGACCAGCTTAGATGCCTTTGTTCCAGCAGGACCCGCTTAGAATCCTGGGTTCCAGCAGAACCCGCTTCGAATCCTGGGTTCTAACGGGCCAAAACACCTCGTCCCCACTTTAGACTTTCTCATCTATAAACGGAATATCCTTAAACCCTCGCCAAGCTTTGTTAGTCATCCTCGGCATCTCCGTAATGTCAATATATTGCCTAAAACGAAAAATAGTTTGGAAGGAGCTAAAAAGAAAAAAAAAATAAGATTCGTTGTTTGTTTTTCCAAGGGCTCCAGCAAGGAAAAATTACCAGTGAGGGCGTGAAATACGGAAACAAATAAACTACCAGAGAGGCAATGAACAATTAAAATAAGTTATTTTGAAAACAGTAACAACATTGAAATAAATCTTTCATTTGAAGCTTTGTGAAGAACGTAGACGTATTGATACGTTCTCAAATATAAAAGATTAGAAAATTATACATTTTTTTTTCATTTTTAATGGCTTTATTTGTCGTGGAACACAACTTGGTACAAATTGGTGGTTTCTTATCATCTCGTTAACAATGTCCAAGGTGATTCTGGGCTGGATCATGGTTCAGGGACTCAACAAAATTAGTTCCTTGGGGACATGTGTTTGGTTTAATGAGTTGGTGATAATTTTGTATTGATATAGGCTATTTTGAAATGCCATGTAATTTAGTTGACTATATATTAATGGATGCATTTATTTATTTCAAGTTGATAATATTAGCATGTACACATTAGGCTATATATATATATATATATATATATATATATATATATATATATATATATATATATATATATATATATATATATATATATATATATATATATATATATATATATATATATATATATATATTATTACTATCCAAGCTACAACCCTAGTTGGAAAAGCAAGATGCTATAAGCCCAGGGGCTCCAACAGGGAAAAATAGCCCAGTGAGGAAAGGAAATAAGGAAATAAATAAATGAAGAGAACAAATTAACAATAAATCATTCTAAAAACAGTAACAACGTCAAAACAGACATGTCATATATAAACTATTAACAACATCAAAAACAAATATGTCATAAATAAACTATAAAAGACTCAAGTCCGCCTGGTCAACAAAAAAGCATTTGCTCCAACTTTGAACTTTTGAAGTTCTACTGATTCAACCACCCGATTAGGAAGATCATTCCACAACTTGGTAACAGCTGGAATAAAACTTCTAGAGTACTGCGTAGTATTGAGCCTTGTGATGGAGAAGGCCTGGCTATTAGAATTAACTGCCTGCCTAGTATTACGAACAGGATAGAATTGTCCAGGGAGATCTGAATGTAAAGGATGGTCAGAGTTATGAAAAATCTTATGCAACATGCATAATGAACTAATTGAACGACGGTGCCAGAGATTAATATCTAGATCAGGAATAAGAAATTTAATAGACCGTAAGTTTCTGTCCAACAAATTAAGATGAGAATCAGCAGCTGAAGACCAGACAGGAGAACAATACTCAAAACAAGGTAGAATGAAAGAATTAAAACACTTCTTCAGAATAGATTGATCACCGAAAATCTTGAAAGACTTTCTCAATAAGCCTATTTTTTGTGCAATTGAAGAAGACACAGACCTTATATGTTTCTCAAAAGTAAATTTACTGTCGAGAATCACACCTAAAATTTTGAAAGAGTCATACATATTTAAAGAAACATTATCAATACTGAGATCCGGATGTTGAGGAGCCATCGTCCTTGACCTACTTACAATCATACTTTGAGTTTTGTTAGGATTCAACTTCATACCCCATAATTTGCACCATGCACTAATTCTAGCTAAATCTCTATTAAGGGATTCACCAACCCTAGATCTACATTCAGGGGATGGAATTGATGCAAAGAGAGTAGCATCATCTGCATATGCAACAAGCTTGTTTTCTAGGCCAAACCACATGTCATGTGTATATAGTATGAAGAGTAATGGGCCAAGAACACTACCCTGTGGAACACCGGATATCACATTCCTATAATCACTATGGTGCCCATCAACAACAACTCTTTGAGATCTATTACTTAAAAAATCAATAATAATGCTAAGAAACGACCCACCCACTCCC
>NC_090750.1:57959945-57962445 GCF_036898095.1 Palaemon carinicauda | reverse complement strand
TATGTATATGTAATTTATCTTATCTCTCTTATCTGTAAGCTCTCTCTCCTCTCTCTCTCTCTCTCTCTCCTCTCTCTCATCTCATCTCTCTCTCTCTCTCTCTCTCTCTCTTGTAATAAAATCACAGTCATTTATATGTGGTAATCCATTTAGTTCATCCTATCTCTCATCTGTATGCTTACTTATGTATTATCTCTCTCTCTCTCTCTCTCTCTCTCTCTCTCTCTCTCTCTCTCTCTCTCTCTCTCTCTCTCTCTCTCTCTCTCTCTCTCTCTCTCCTGATGTAATAAAATTAGTCACCTATATGTGGTAATATATATATTTTATCCTCACTCATCTGTATGCTTGCTTTACTATCCGCTATCTTCAAGTAAACAACGTTATTTTTTTCTTAGAACTTGCAAACAGTCTAAAGTTCATTTCTATGTGATTGTCTTTATCGTGATATATGCGAAATGAGTATAATTCTCTTGATTAAAATCCTATATGTTCAAAATTTGGAAACGTCTAAAGATTCCGAAGAACAAGTTTCTTCCTCTGGGTGCTTTAAAAAATGTAAATCACAATTGAGGACGAGCCGTAGCTGAAGTACTTTGAATTGTATCATGCCTTCTAAAAATCTAGAGTTTATCTTTAAGGAGAATTATATTTTATGTAGGCCTATATCTATTACTATTTTTTTTAGTATGAGTAGAATTCAACATAATAAGTATCAAAACGTTATCGGAATCCATTTCTTTCACCAAAGATTCTGAATCTGCTGAAAACCTCACCTTTTCATTTCATCTATTGCCAATTACATCATTTATACCCCATACTTTATTTAGGACAGATGAATATTGAAGTTGTTACTTATCTTAAGGTTTTTCATATTGATTATTCATTACTGATGTAGTTTATTTATTTCCATTTATCCTTTCCTCACTGTACTATTTTTACATGTTGGAGCCCTTGTGCTTATAGCATCCTGCTTTTCCAATTAGGATTGTAGCTTGTGTTGATGATATGAAAAAGATATTAATCCTTTTGGGCTTATGGCATCCTGCTTCTCCAATTAGGATTGTAACTTGTGTTGATGATATGAAAAAGTAATTAATAATTTTGGGCTTATAGCCTCCTGCTTCTCCAATTAGGATTGTAGCTGTGTTGATGATATGAAAAAGTTATTAATCATTTTGGGCTTATAGCCTCCTGCTTCTCCAATTAGGATTGTAACTTGTGTTGATGATATGAAAAAGTAATTAATAATTTTGGGCTTATAGCCTCCTGCTTCTCCCAATTAGGATTGTAGCTGTGTTGATGATATGAAAAAGTTATTAATCATTTTGGGCCTATAGCATCCTGCTTCTCCATTTAGGATTGTAGCTTGTGTTGATGATATGAAAAAGTAATTAATAATTTTGGGCTTATAGCCTCCTGCTTCTCCAATTAGGATTGTAGCTTGTGTTGATGATATAAAAAAGTTATTAATTATTTTGGGCTTATAGCATCCTGCTTCTCTAATTAGGATTGTAGCTTGTGTTGATGATATGAAAAAAGTTATTGATCGTTTTACATTTATAGACGGAATTTAACCTGAGAGATCCTGTTCGAAAATCACTCAGATATTACTTAGAAAATCGACAAAATCTATGATCCATCTCGCTAGGAGTAAGTTCTTAGGAGACCTTATTCACGCCAGGAAAGAAAGAGGAAAAATATTCAAGTAATCATTCGAACTTATCTCTCATTACGGCAATCGTCCGTTTCCGTTGCCAGCTCACTGCTGCTTGTTGAATGGTTTAAAGGCTACTCATGAATAGCAGAGGCCAGGGGGCAATGACATTGTCCTATCGAGCTGGACAATGCCCTAGAGACTGACCTTATATACATATCAACGCAAAAGCCACCTTTCCACCCAAGCTTGGACCAAGGTGTGCAAGGCAATGGCTGCTGATGACTCGATATATAGACCTATATGCTCCTACAAACCCCCATCCTCAGCCCATAAGGATTGTTAGGCTGCAGCGACCAAAAGAACTAACATAGTTTGAGTGGGACTCGAACTTCAGTCTGGCATTCACCAGTCAGGGACGTTACCACATCGGCCACCACAACACGTGATTTTAAAGATACTTATGTCAATTGAAGCCACAAGATTATTAAGTGAATTATTCGTTCAAGAGAATATAAATGGTGACAGCAGGGCTAACCAGTACTAATCATGTTGATTATTTATATTTTGCGGGGGCTAATGGCGTTTAGAATTTATTACCACAACCATTTCATTTACTGTGGAGTATACGCTGTCATATAAAAAATAAATATATGTTAGGATTAAATACTCGTTTAGAAAATAGCTCAGTTTAAGAATACAAAGAGAGAATCTGAATGTGAAAAGAGTATATCATTAAATAAATCTCTCTCGTAATGTATGTTTCAGGAACAAGATTATATGTGTGTGTGGTATGCGTATGATTAATTTTGCTTTGTAATCACCTTCCTATGCATGGAAAGTGTT
>NC_090750.1:57953671-57959445 GCF_036898095.1 Palaemon carinicauda | reverse complement strand
TATTGTTTATGTATGACATATCTGTTTTTAACGTTGTTAATAGTTTATATAGGACATATCTGTTTTGACGCTGTTACTGTTTTTAGAATGATATATTGTTGATTTATTCTCATCATTTATTCATTTCCTTATTTCCTTTCCTCACTGGGCTATTTTTTCCCTGTTGGAGCTTATAGCATCTTGTTTTTCCAACTAGGGATGTAGCTTGGCTAATAATAATAATAATAATAATAATAATAATAATAATAATAATAATAATAATTATAACCTAATATATGGAACTTATGCTTTAAGTATTTTATCTAGAGTGAGTTTTCTGGCAATGCTAAGTGTTAGGTACCTATGACTTACAAGGGTAAAATATCTATATGAAAGATAAGAATAAAACATGAATTTATCTCCAAAAAGAAAAAAAAATGCTCAAATGGCAATATGAATTTACTATGACAAAAGAATGGCCCATATTTTGTTTCATTAGAATATAAAATTATTATTATTATTATTATTATTATTATTATTATTATTATTATTATTATTATTATTATTATTATTATTTTAATTTGGAAAATTGTAATATGAAAGTACTATGGCAAGAGAATGGCAATTATTTTGTTTTATTAGTATGTAAAATAAGTATTATTATTATTATTATTATTATTATTATTATTATTATTATTAATATTATTATTATTATTATTATTATTATTATTATTATTATTATTATTATTATTACTTTTTCTTAGGTTAGCTTACAAGAAATTGAAAATATATAAATTTCCATCTCACAATGATAAAAACAGAGTAACCTCTTCCGAGACATCATCCTGTTTTCTAATTCAACACGCCCCACCTTAACCAAGCCATTACGTAAACACATCCTGCAGATCCTAACCAAGATATAAAAATCAATCCCTCCTTATTGGTGAAGAGTTCTAAATGAAACTTTTATTCCTTTTCCCAACTCCTGTAGGACAACCGCGTTATACCTCTTCACCTCCGGCCTCTGACCACAGCTCCCCCTCCACCAGCAGGTCCAAGGACCACCTTTTTTTTTTCCCGTTCATTACCTTAACAAAGGATCCCTCGGAGTCCTGTGGCTCTGGACCCCTGCCTTTTGGCTCTCCAAGACAACAAAGGACCCGTGCTCACCCTTGCCCACTTCCTCAGGTGAAAAAGTGATTGGGATAAACAAGACATTTACCTCTCTCTCTCTCTCTCTCTCTCTCTCCTCTCTCTCTCTCTCTCTCTCTCTCCTCTCTCTCTCTCTCTCTCTCTCTCTCCTTTGACTTGAACTTCTCTAGTCTTTCCTGACTTTGTTATCAGTCGCATCATTTTAACCATTTACTTTCTTTTAACACTCTTCTCTCTCTCTCTCTCTCTCTCTCTCTCTCTCTCTCTCTCTCTCTCTCTCTCTCTCTCTCTCTCTCTCTCCACGTAAGAAGGCTCTTGTGGTAAACTCCTATGGACAAGGTCCCTTATGGTGTTTAAGAGGTTTGCCTGTACAGGGGTTACGGCTATTTTATTAGCTAATGGACATGGAGAGAGAGAGAGAGGAGAGAGAGAGAGAGAGAGAGAGAGAGAGGAGAGAGAGAGAGAGAGAGAGAGAGAGAGAGAGTAAAAATGTAAGTTCTAACCACGTCGTCACCAATAGGTGGGGGATCCTGAGTGCCATAGAAACCACAGGAAGTTTGCCATCTCAGTGGTCGTTTCCTATGCATTGTTTTTTGAAGACGTTGTGTTTTTCTCCTTTTACTTTTACTGTGTAATAAACTTCTCATGTCAATGGATTAATGGTCTAGGGTTTTTGGAGAATACCAATAGATATTCAGTGTGCAACACTGTAAGAGGATTATTGAATAATCTGATGTTATTGATATATATATTTTTTTCAAAACATTATGCTAAATTCCTACTCAAGTGTTATGTAGCTTTTATTTCCCCCGGGATGGTGCCATGTTAAATTCCTACTCAAGTGTTAGATAAGCTTACATTTCATATCAATTTTACCTGGGATGGTACCATGTTAAATTCCTACCCAAGTGTTAGTTAGGTTTACATTGCAGATCAATTTCAACTTGGATGGTACCATGTTAAATTCCTACCCAAGTGTTAGTTAGGTTTACATTGCAGATCAATTTCCCTTGGGATGGTACCATGTTAAATTCCTACCCAAGTGTTAGTTAGGTTTACATTGCAGATCAATATCTCCTGGGATGGTACCATGTTAAATTCCTACTCAAGTGTTAGTTAGGTTTACATAGCAGATCCCCTGGGATGCTACCATGTTAAATTCCTACCCAAGTGTTAGGTTTACATTGCAGATCAATTTCCCCTGAGATGGTACCATGTTAAAGTCCTACTCATTTATCAAATAGGCTTGCATTGCAGCTCAATTTCCCCTTAAATAATCCCATGTTAAAGTCCTACTCAATTGTTAGATAGGTTTATCAAGGTTTGAGAGGTACATAAGTCTACATGTTGAGTCATAAGTAGCCACTGCTAAGCTCCGCTCGGGTTTACCTGGGTGGAGAAGAGAGATGGTTTTATTTTCTATTCTTAAACCTTTAAACACTTTAAATATTTAGGTATAATCTTTATAAGTTCAGTAAGTAAAAAAGTTATCATTACGTTAGCGTAGCGTTTTTTTTTTCTTACAAAATTCCTTTTGATTTCCTTATCATTTTATCGGCAAAATGATTTTATAACATTTGTGTATGCTTAACAAATATTAGGTATTAGTCTTAATAGTAAAACGAAATAAATTGGTGAATTTTAAACGTAACTGTGAAATCAAGTTTAAATTTGTAGCGAATGTTTTTTATAATGAATTGGTTGACTTAAGTCTTTTTTATAGTTTATATATGAAAGTTTTGTTTTAATGTTGTTACTGTTCTTAAAAAAAATTATTTTAATTATTCGTTACTCCTCATATAGTTTATTTATTTTCTTATTTCCTTTCCTCACGGGGCTATTTTTCCCTGTTGGAGCACTTTGGCTTATAGCATCCTGCTATACCAAATGGGATTGTAGCATAGCTAGTAATAATAATAATAATAATAATAATAATAATAATAATAATAATATTTCATCATCATCATTAGTATCATCATCATCTCCTCCTACGTCTAATTGACGGAAAGGGCCTCTGTTAGATTTCGCCAGTCGTCTCTGTCTTGAGCTTTCAATTCAATACTTCTCCATTCACCATTACCTATTACATACTTCATAATACTCAACCGTGTAGGCCTGGGTCTTTCAGCTCTTCTAGTGCCTTATGGACCCCGGTTAAACGTTTGGTGATCTAATTTCTCTAGGGGAGTGCGAAGAGCATGCCCAACACATCTCCATCTACCCCTCACTATGATCTTATCCACATATGCCACTCGAGTAATCTCTTTTATAATAATAATAATTAGGCATTGAGAATATCTTAAGCTTCCATTCACGTTACATATACTCTTGCTAACCTAACTTTAACCTAACTATCATTGTTATTATAATTATTATTATCATCATTATTAATTGCTAAGCTACAACCCTAGTTGGAAAAGGAGAATGCTATAAGCCCAGGGGCCCCAACAGGGAAAATAGCCTAGTGAGGAAAGGAAACAAGGAAAATTAAAATATTTTAAGGACAGTAACAACGTTGAAATAAATAATTCCTATATAAACTATAAAAACGTTAACCTAATGTAAACTATAAGACTGGGATGTTACCAATGAATAATTCTTACCTTCTTTCTAGACCAACTTAAATTGATTTGTTGTAATCACTAAACTATTCACTCAGCTTTTATTAATTTGACGTTTATAAAGAAGCTTCGGCGATTTAGATAAAATTCTAGCATTATTTGAAAAAAAAAATATTAAATATGTTTATTTTATCACTTTAATAATCGAGTGTATTTTTGAGGGCTGTCATAATATGAGAATATTTTTACACCTATTAAAATGTTATTTTCGTTTTTTAATTGAAATAAACTCTGCTAATAAGATAGAATAAAAAGTAGAAAGTAGAGTCACTGAATAGACGATAGAATTGGGAAATTTAGTCGCATTGAGGTTTCAAAGGTCACTATTTTCAATTCATATTTGCAACAATAACATCGTTTAGACATCAAACCAAATTCTAAATTTTCAAAAATTGTAATCAAAATTTTGTATAAGAAATTTCTTCATCTATCTAAAAAACAAATGAAAATCCTTTCCAATTTAAATTTGCAACAGTATCGTTTGGACATCAAACCAAATTGAAAATTTTCAAAAATTTTAATTAAAACTTTGTATAAGAGATTTCTTCATCTATTTAAAAAAAAAAATGAAAATCATTTTCAATTCAAATTTGCAACAATAACATCCTTTGGACATCAAACCAACTTCTAAATTTTCTAAGATTAAAACCTTACTTAAGAGATTTCTGCCTCTATTTAAAAAAAATGTAAATCCTTTTCAATTCAAATTTGCAACAATGACATAATTTGGACCCCACAACTAATTTCTAAATTTTCTAAAATTGTAATTAAAACTTAACATAACAGATTTCTTCATCTATTTAAAAAAACAAATGAAAATCAATTTGAGAAGAGACTCGAACTAAACCATCCAAGCCCCATTCAACGTGAATAGAAGCTAAAAATGTTTTAAAAGAAGGAATATAAAGGGAGAGAGACGTCGTAAGTCCAGAGGCATTTGCGGTTTAGAGACCTTACCTCTTAAATAAGATGTCAAAAGAATCATGAAAACGAGCTCTTAACAAAAGCCACCGTAGACGAGAATCTTGGCATTCCGTGCATCCCGCTGCTCTTTTGTTACTCCCAGCTCGCCTCGACCAATCACCCCTCTCGAAAGCGCTTACGTCACCGTTTTGAAGATGGTGACCATCCTATCGAGTCGCCCTCCCAACCCAGACACTTTCCTGACAAGTCAGTAGTGAATTCTGGCGACATTTTCACATTATAAATCTGCGCATTAAGGGGAAATGGCCGCGGAGCGAGATTCTCGACATTTTTCGCGCTGTGGGTCGCCATAGCTTTGCCTGCATGAGGGCCCCAAGGCTGGGTAACCTTCTTTGGTCCATTACTGTGGTTGTAACCGCCACACTTCATGTGACACCCCTGGGGGAATGGGTCACATGTGGGGGTGCTGGAAGAGCAGCGGGATTAGCTTGTACTGGATCTTTTATGATCTAAAGTGATACCTGAAGGTTTGTGGCATAAAGGAAAAAAAAGATATTTAATACTCTAAGAAAGTCTTACATGATTATTGATTCCAGTAATTACTTTCCAGGCGTTTTCATGCTGATATTACCTGGCATATGGATTCCAGTTATTAGTTCCAGGCGTTTTCAAGCTGATAATACTAGTTATATGGAATCCAGTAATTGCTTCCCAGGCGTTTTCAAGCTGATATTACCAGGTATAAGGATTCCAGTTATTAGTTCCAGGCGTTTTCAAGCTGATATTACCAAATATATAGATTGCAGTTATTGCTTTCCAGGTGTTTTCTAGCAAATATTATCAATTAAACTGATTCCAATCATTCCTTTCCAGGCATTTTGAAGCTAATATTACCAGATATATTGCTTTCCAGGCATTTTCAAGCTGATATTGCCAGTCACTGTTTTTCAGGCGTTTTCAAGCTAATATTACCAGTTATATACATTCCAGTAAATACTTTCCAGGCGTTTTCAACCTAATGATACCAGTTTACCCATTATTTCCAGAAAACAGAAAATTGTTTACGAAGCACCATCCATATCAATATCCTAATCCATC
>NC_090750.1:57941171-57948671 GCF_036898095.1 Palaemon carinicauda | reverse complement strand
TTATTTTCTATCAATATTTTGATACCATGGATTATGGGATATTATAGATACAATAACAATAAAAAAATCTACAAAAGGAATGTTTATATACATAACTTCAAAACCACTGCATGATTATGTAACTGTATCTATGTCTCCAGTTTTCTTTTTTAAATCTGTATTTGAAAAAGTTTATTTTTTGTTATCAATATTTTGATACAGTGGATTAGGAGATATAGATACAATAACAACAACAAAGGCAGCTATTTCTAGTCCACTGCAGGACAAAGGCCTTAGACATATTCTTATTCGCGTCTGGGGTTTGGCCAGTTTTCCTCACCACACTGCACTGACCAATGAGGATTGGTCATGGTGGGATATTTTCGTCTGATCGATCACAACAAACCAACCTAGTATGGGTGTCTCAAACTAGTACAGCTTTGATTATCAAGGCGATACACAAAACCTTTCACCACGTTAAGGTACCCCGTCTCATAAAGGGAGATACAATACACCTATATTAAAATGTATATATTCCTAT
This sequence comes from Palaemon carinicauda, assembly GCF_036898095.1. Taxonomy (NCBI): domain Eukaryota; kingdom Metazoa; phylum Arthropoda; class Malacostraca; order Decapoda; family Palaemonidae; genus Palaemon; species Palaemon carinicauda. Next base: position 57,948,151 of record NC_090750.1, on the reverse strand, counting down.
CTATCTATTCCTAGATAGACAGATAACTAGATAAAATGACAGCTTCTTGAGTATATAAAAGTAAATTTATGAGAAATATTCTGCATTCCATGAAAATTTTCTTTTCCATTCCAGATCCTCCTCTGCTCGTTTCCAGAAACACCATCCCCAATAAAGAAGAATTGGGGGCACTCGTGAAAAAGAAGAAGAAAAACATTTCCTTGACGCTCAATTTACCGTAAGATTTCAAACAAATCATGACTATAATCGAATGTCTTTCCATACCGCGCAGTTATTCGCCTTTCTCCTCCTTGTCCTCTTGTTATTCTGAGTCATTCCTCTTTCCTTTCCTCTTTTCGCCTTCGTCTTTCAGTCCCATTACTCGTCCAGTTCCTTACCCCTCCGTCTTCCAGTCCCATACCCTCTCTCTTCCAGTCCCCATACTCTTCCAGTCTCTCACCCTCCCTCTTCCAGTCCCTCACCCTCCCTTTACCAGTTTCCATACTCTTCCAGTCTCTCACCCACCCTCTTCCAGTCCCTCACCCTCCCTCTTCCAGTCCCCATACTCTTCCAGTCTCTCACCATCCCTCTTCCAGTCCCCATACTCTTCCAGTCTCTCACCCCCCCTATTCCAGTCCTCATACTCTTCCAGTCTCTCACCCTCCCTCTTCCAGTCCCCATACTCTTCCAGTCTCTCACCCTCCCTCTTCCAGTCCCCATACTCTTCCAGTCTCTCATCCTGCCTCTTCCCGTCCCCATACTCTTCCAATCCCTCAACCTCCCTCTTCCAGTCCCTCAACCTCCCTCTACCAGTCCCCATATTCTTCCAGTCTGTCACCCACCCTCTTCCAGTCCCTCATCCTCCCTCTTCCAGTCCCTCATCCTCCCTCTTCCAGTCCCCATACTCTTCTAGACCCCATACTCTTCCAGTCTCTCACCCTCCCTCTTCCAGTCCCCATACTCTTCCAGTCTCTCACCCTCCCTCTTCCAGTCCCCATACTCTTCCAGTCTCTCACCCTCCCTCTTCTAGTCCCTCCTAACCCAACACCCCCTTTCCAGTATCCAGACCATCAGATTCGGGCGAATATCATCATCATCATCTTCCGACACATTTCATATCGATGGGGGTGACGCTTTCAATAATGTTATTCATGACCCGTACATTACTGCCATCGGACTTCTCCTTTTGAAAGGGTAAATTCGAGCGAGCGTATCAGTCGATTTTTTTTTTTATATTCTTTCCCTCGCGGCTTTTGTGTCTGAGTGTGTCTTCTGTCATGTGGATCTCCTTTTATTAGAAAAGTAGTTTAGCAGAAGACTTCACTGGATTTCTTCTCTATTCTTTCTTTGTTCATTTTAAGATGTTGCTGTAATTCCATGGTATTTTTATGTTCTCGTACACTCACTGGGATTCTGTATATATGTCATAATTCTATCAAATTTCAGCTTTTGTATTTTTCTCTTTAGGGTTATATTTATTCCTCTCTCTCTCTCTCTCTCTCTCTCTCTCTCTCTCTCTCTCTCTCTCTCTCTCTCTCTCTCTCTCTCTCTTATGTGTTTATTTCAAAATGTTAGTGTAATTGTATTGCATCTTATATTCTTGAATGTTATTGTACACTCATCCGCAATACTCTCTCTCTCTCTCTCTCTCTCTCTCTCTCTCTCTCTCTCTCTCTCTCTCATTTTGGCACATCAGCGCCTTTGGGAAACGAAACGTCAAAATTGTTATGATTGCCCCCGAGACCAAGAACCATCTACATTGCCATCTGTCGGCAGTGCGAGCATTCAGCTTTGCGGTAGCAATATTAGAGATGCTGATTTATAAGTCTCCAAGGGTGAGAAGTGACTCCTGATATTCTTCCATTTTGAGAAATGTATTCGTACCCTAGAACTGTTTTACATAGTCATTTCTAGATTCTTCAATTTAAGCTTAACATACATACATACATACATATACCAAGGCACTTCCCCCAATTTTTGGGGGTAGCTGACATTAACAAATGAAACAAAATACAAAGGGGACCTCTACTCTCTACGTTCCTCCCAGCCTAAGCTTAACATATCTCTATTTTATTTTCTATATCTGTGAAACGTTATGATTGGAGTATTTGCCAGGTGCTTAAGATTACTATTTTTTTTATTTACGTTAAGGAGCAACTCAGATGAATAAGCCCTTGCTTATTTTCCCTCTGGGAAATGTGTATAGGAAAATGTTTTCATGAATGTGAAGGTTATAAGCATTCTTTTTCTCTTAATGTCCTCTAGTAATTCAGTTCTCAAATATCTCATTTTTTAATGTTCAAGTACAAATGTACGGCTGTATCAAATTAAACATATTTTCCAAATGAACACTTGATATAGTTCTAAGAAATTATTATGTCAAATCAGCCTCATTTTAAGCACAAGTAACGCTCTCATCGTATTAAAAAAGATGGTTCTTTGAATATGATTATCGTCGTATTAGAAAACGTTTCTTTGAATATGATTATCGTTGTATTAGAAAATGTTTCTGTGAATATGACTATCGTCGTATTAGAAAACGTTTTTTTGAATATGATTATCGTCGTATTAGAAAACGTTTCTTTTAATATGATCATCGTCGTATTAGAAAACGTTTCTTTGAATATGATCATCGTCGTATTAGAAAACGTTTCTTTGAATATGATTATCGTCATAATAGAAAACGTTTCTTTTAATATGATTATCGTCATAATAGAAAACGTTTCTTTTAATATGATTATCGTCGTATTAGAAAACGTTTCTTTGAATATGATTATCGTCATAATAGAAAACGTTTCTTTGAATATGATTATCGTCATAATAGAAAACGTTTCTTTTAATATGATTATCGTCGCATTAGAAAACGTTTCTTTGAATAAGGTTATCATAGTATTAGAAAACGGTTCTTTGAATATGATTATCGTCGTATTAGAAAACGTTTCTTTGAATATGAGCATCGTCGTATTAGAAAACGTTTCTTTGAATATGATTATTGCCGTATTAGAAAACGTTTCCTTGAATATGATTATCGCCGTATTAGAAAACGTTTCCTTGAATATGATTATCGCCGTATTAGAAAACGTTTCTTTGAATAAGGTTATCATAGTATTAGAAAACGTTTCCTTGAATATGATTATCGCCGTATTAGAAAACGTTTCCTTGAACATGATTATCGCCGTATTAGAAAACGTTTCTTTGAATATGATTATCGCCGTATTAGAAAACGTTTCCTTGAATATGATTATCGCCGTATTAGAAAACGTTTCTTTGAATAAGGTTATCATAGTATTAAAAAAAATATGTTTGCATATGAAGTTACTGTCGTATTAAATCACGAGCAGTTGAATAGATCATTCGGTTTTTTTTTTTATAAAGCAAAAATGTAAGCTAGTAGAGATATACAGAACTAGACAAAAAAAAACGCCTCTCTTTAAAAAAAAAAAAGGTAGAATAAGTAGATCTCAAAAGGCTACCCACTAAGATATAGAAAACTGAACAGAAAAAGACACTTCTCAAAAAAAAAGTGGAATGAGTAAATCTCAAAAAGGCTACCGTCCATGATGTACTATTGGATGATTTACATGTTCTATAGAGACTCGGAAATAAATAGCTTCCATTTACAGTCTGATTCAAACCCCCTTTAGAAGTATCCCCTCCCTAAAAAAAAAAAAAAAAAAAAAAAGGGGGGGGAGGAGGAGTTTGGGTGGGCTTTTCTGTCCTCCCCAAATAAAAAATAAAATAAAAGGAGGATTTTCTGTCCAGTTGTCCTTAGGGTAATCAGACATGCTAACTTTTTTTTTTCGGGGGGGGGGGAGACATTCATATCTCTAAGGAATAAAATAAAAGAATGGGGAAAATTGCTTGTTTTAAAGAATGTATGTCATAAAGGGATATACTCTCCCTTCCATTAAGTCGGAAGTCACTTAAGATACGCATTCATATTTAGACCATACGATCAAATGGTCAGGATATCGATGTATCTTTCCCGCTGGCAATTTGTGACCTGTCAATAGGGAAATGATGTTATATCCATATATCATAAAAACCATAAGTCTCTCTCTCTCTCTCTCTCTCTCTCTCTCTCTCTCTCTCTGGGCGTATTTGCGTTCCATTTACGCTTGCATTCAGCACAATATCTGCGACGTCTGTATTCACATACGCTTGTTCATTTGTTCACAACTACATTTTAATAGATTTGCTCTCTCTCTCTCTCTCTCTCTCTCTCTCTCTCTCTCTCTCTCTCTCTCTCTCTCTCTCTCTCTCTCTCTCTCTGGCGTCTTTGCGTTTCCTATGCGCTTCTCTGTATTCATATACGCTTTTTTCACTCCTGCTTTTGCATATATCTGTATGAATGTAATTGAAGTACAAAGGATTTTCATATCGTTTTGATTTAATAATCAATTCGCCAAAGAGCAAAGTGAATGACAACAGGAAATATTTGTCTTATAATGTAACACAAATATATGCCATTGATTTTACCTTCTCGAAACCCACTTGACTCTTCTTATCTATTTCTCCTCATAGTTATTAATCTTTACGAAAATAAAGGCCTAACGATTTATTTTAATTACAACAAGCATATGTTTGTTAATAAATTCACTATACATAAATGCGCTTGGATTTTTTACTACAAAAAGTTGCAATATTTCATAGTTGATGTCCATTTTGTCCTTTGCATTTTTTTTGTACTCAGTCTATAATACCAAAATATTTGGCAGATGTAATTTTTCCCCATGACGTATTTTTTCTAATATGACTTTCCCCCAAAACTAAAGTTCTCCAATTTAAAGCATTATTATCCGGACGCTCCCAAAATCAACGTTGATGATAATGACGAGAATATTCGGGAGTATTTTGATCTGCTCCTCGACTTTATGGCTTCAAAAATTTCAAATTTGCGGCGAATATTTTCATGCTGAACAGGCTGACATATATCTCTTTTTATAGTTTATTTATGAAATATCTGTTTTAATATTGTTACTTACTGTTCTTAAAATAATTCTCCTTTCATGGTTTATTTATGAAAAATCTAATTTAGTATATACTGCTTTTAAAATATGTTATTTCGATTGTTTATTGCTTTTCCTGCAGTTTATTTATTTCGTTATATCCTTTCTATACTGGGGTATTTTTCCTTGTTGGAGCCCTTGTGCTTGTATCATCCTCCTCTTTGCCTAGAGTTATAGCTTACCTGATAATAATAATAATAATAATAATAATAATAATAATAATGATAATAATAATAATAATAATAATAATAGCCTACTAGGGTATTTTCCCTGTTGGAGCCCTTAGGCTTATAGCATTCTGCTTTTTTCAACTAGGGCTGTAGCTTAGCTAATAATAATAATAATAATAATAATAATAATAATAATAATAATAGCAGCGGCCTACTAGGGTATTTTTCCCTGTTGAAGACCTTGGGCTTGTAGCATCCTGCTTTTTCAACTAGGGTTGTAGCGTAGCTAATAATAATCATAATAATAATAATAATAATAATAATAATAATATCTGATATTCGCAGGACCCCTGAGGCCATCAGCGTGTAGGACTCAAGACCAAAGGCTCCATTTGCTGCGAGTCTGTGAACTGTGACGGCCTCCGAGGGTGGTCATACGATGACGAGGGGAGAGAGAGAGAGAGAGAGAGAGAGAGAGAGAGAGAGAGCCTACAACAGCAGTCCTTGTTGCCGTGGCCAAGAGTTATTAGAGACTATCAATAGAAAGAAATAAATAGTCTATTATTATTATTATTATTATTATTATTATTATTATTATTATTATTATTATTATTAACAGGAATCGTCTGTTTACTGCTTTTAACGATTTAATCGTTTGTTTACTGTTCCAGAAAAGAGTTTCTTTGATTTATTTATAAATCGCAAAATGAAGACGATTTATATATTCCAAATCAGGAGATTTCAATTTGGAAAATGTGGTAAATGGCAATTTAGATAAACCAACATGGCGACTGCCGGTTGGGAAAAGTTAGGGGAGAGAGAGAGAGAGAGAGAGAGAGAGAGAGAGAGAGAGAGAGAGAGAGAGAGAGAGAGAGAGAGAGAGGAGGGGGTTTTGGGGGTTTGAGGGGTGAAAAAGGAGGGCCTCTTGGGTGAGCTAATTCAGCCATTGTTAGGCAACGAAGGGTGAATGAATGATATAGTGGCCGGCATTATGCTAACACTAACACTCTCCTTTTATATTGCCCCCGAGCAGACTCTATTCACACTCGCCGACGCCATCGATCACAAGGAAATTAGACACTGAATTGACGACCATTTCGCGCCATTTTCCAACGCCCGGCTTTTCAGTCGGGGACGTAATGTTGATAAATGTGAAATGTCTCTCTTTTTTATGCTATTCTTTATTCGAGTGTCTTGCATTCTTCACACATGCTTTCTTTATTGTACGGACTCTGTCCGTTTCTCATTAAATACATGGAACGTTCATAAAGATCTGGATGGGTAAAAAGGTTTTTGTAAACTGCGTGGCACTAAGAATTCGAATCGCAATGCTTCGATCACAAAGAACATCTGGATGGTTGAAAGGAAGTTTTTTAAAGTGGGAGGCACTACGTGTTCGAATCGTAATGCTTCAATCACTAAGAAGATCTGAATGGTTAAAATGACGGTTTTGTAAACTACATGGCACTACGCATTGAAATCGTAATGCTTCAATCATAAAGAATATTTGAATAGATAAAAAGACGTGTTTTAAATTGTGTGGCACTGCTCGTTCGAATCGTAATGCTTTTATCATATAGAAGATCTGAATGGTTAAAATGACGATATTGGAAACTACATGGCACTACGCATTGAAATCGTAATGCTTCAATCATAAAGAAGATTTGAATAGATAAAAAGACATTTTTGTAAATTGTGTGACACTACTCGTTCGAATCGTAATGCTCCGATCACAAAGAAAATCTGGATGATTAAAAGGACTTTTTTGTAAACTGTGTGGCACTAAGCGTTCGAATCGCAATGCTTCGATCACAAAGAAGAT
>NC_090750.1:57933671-57936171 GCF_036898095.1 Palaemon carinicauda | reverse complement strand
ACATTTGATAAAACAAGTGAGAAAACGATACATTAGATTCTCAAAATACTTCTTCCTAAATTGAAAAGAATACTTGATCCTTCAAGTTTTTAAAGGCCGCTCATGAATGGCAGAGGCAAGGGACAGTGACATTGCCCTATCAAGCAGTACAGGACAATGCCCTAGAGACTGACTATATATACAAATTATCAGCTCCTAAGCGCCCTCTCCACCAAAGCTAGGAACAAGAAGGCTGCTGATGATTCAGCAGATAGACCTATAAGCTCCTCCAAACCAACCTAAGAATCACTAATCCTTAAAGTTTTTAAAGGCCGCTCATGAAAAACAGAGCCAAAGAACAGTGACATTGCCCTATCAAGCAGTACAGGACAATGCCATAGAGACACTCCATATATACAAATGATAAGCTCCTAAGCCCCCTCTCCAACCAAGGAGGGCCAGACAATGGCTTATAATGACCCAGCAGGCTCCTCCAAATCAACCCTCCATCCTTAGCTCACAAGGATGGTGAGGTAGCAGCGACCAAAGTAACAAATAATTTTTAGCGGGACTCGAACCCCAGTCTGGCGTTCAGCAGTCAGGGACGTTACCACATCAGCCACCACAACCCTTCTACGTTATTTAAAGAATACCGAAAAATACCGACTCACCAACATGAAATATGCCAACTATGTCCTACACTATATACAACGATTATATCATAAGTAGTTTTCCGGGAATTACTTCATAAATAGCCAGTTATTTAGACGGTTCAGTTTAATACTTTACACCACAACTGTCGTATCATTTCAATCTATTTTTAGTTACATCCTGTCGGTCACTTATGATTTTAGATTCCTGTTGGAGATTAGAGGAACTAACAGCTACATAAATGAGGCGCAAATTTTGCGTTGCTATTGCAAAGTGATATGTGATGACTATTAATACTGGAGGTTTTTTATCTTTAAATGGATCTGTATGTGTCGCTCATATCCTGTAGCTGCTGTTGGTTGAGAACGCAATAATAAATCACTTGTCAGCAAAAGATAGACTTTCTTTTCATTAAGGTTTTATTAACTAGATGTAATTTTGGATTGAGGACAATAGCGGATGTTGTAAGCAGAATTTATATTTGGAGTTATTAACTTTATCTTTCATTTGTAATCAGTAAAGAAATAACAAGAGAGAGAGAGAGAGAGAGAGAGAGAGAGAGAGAGAGAGAGAGAGAGAGAGAGAGAGAGAGAATCACTTCCCTTGGTGATTCCTCATATCAATTCAAAACCATCTGATGTGTTCAGCACTTAATCCAATCCTACTCCTCACTTATGAAGTAGAAAAAAGAAAGTGTGACTCCAAAAAGACAAGTAAAATATCCTACATAACTTTTTCACCTCCTCCTACACCTATTGACGCAAAGGGCCTCGGTTAGATTTCGCCAGTCGTCTCTATCTTCAAATTTCAAATCAATACCTCCCCATATATCATCTACTTCAAGCTTCATAATCCCCAGCCGAGTAGGCCTGGGTCTTTCAACTTTTCTACTAATCTCTATTGAAGAGTGCGAAGAGCATGCCCAAACCATCTCCATCTACCCCTTAGCATGTTCTCATCCACATATGGCACTCGGGTAATCTCTCTTATATTTCATTTCTAATCGTGTCCTGCTATTTAACTCCCAGTATTCATGTACTACGCATCAATGAAATTGTAACTTCATAACTGGACCCAAATATCACACGACATACGTTATATTTAGGATGGTGTAATTGGCAATCTCATTAGCAATGATTATTATTATTATTATTATTATTATTATTATTATTATTATTATTATTACAGGTTATGTGGCATGCCTTACCCCTAAGGCCCGAATTAATAATTTGAGAAATACATAACAATTAAGTGGGTTTTTTTAATTATAGTATGGATTTTATTTTACACCCCTGTCCCGAGAGGTTTAAAATGTTTAAAGGCCGCTCATGAATGGCAGAGGCAAGGGACAGTGACATTGCCCTATCACGCAGGACACTGCCCTAGATACTGACCATATATACAAATGATCAGCCCCCTCTCCACCCAAGCTAAGACCAGGAAGGGCAAGGCAATGGCTGCTGATGACTCAGCAAATAGACCTATAGGCTCCCCCAAACCACCCATCTTAAACTCACAAGGATGGTGAGGCTACAACGACCAAAGAAACTAAGAGTTTGAGCGGGACTCGAACCCAAGTTTGGCTTTTAACAGTCAGGGACGTTACCACGTCGGCCACCACAACCCTAAATCATCCGTACTTGAGATGTTTTATTTTCGTTTAAGAATCTGTTCTTAACTGTTTTGAAAACTGCTTCTCTATGTAAATATTTGATCAGCTACTAAATTTACACATAATTCCGACGACTTCATAAGAAATGAAGGGATATATTGAAATGAGATGGTCTATCTGAAGTGATACACTCAAAGAGCTTTGGTATAAAAAACAAAGGTAGAAGTGGAGGGCTGACGTGCTGCTGAGCTGTTTCTC
>NC_090750.1:57923671-57926171 GCF_036898095.1 Palaemon carinicauda | reverse complement strand
TATTTTTTTTTTTAAATCTAAATATAAAATGAAATTTAGAAAATTTTATTAACTATGCCAATGTAGCTTCCAAATCCTTATATCTTTGGATACGACTTACACAAAAATGCTTTGAAAATGCTTTGAAAATCTAAATGTAAAACGAAATTGGGAATTTTATATTAACTACACCAGCCTCAAATTCACATTTCTTATATATCCATATTATTCGGGAAATGTGAATAACAGACTTCTCTGTATATGCGTCACACATATCACATTTATCTATGATATAAACGTTGGTAATGGTCGAAGCTAAAAGTATAGAGGTATCTGATAAATAGATGGGAAATGCTGCACGTTAAGTAAACCATATCATTTATAATTCCCTAGCACCTGTAGATATAGAGATGAAGGCTGCGATTCTATAGGAGAGGTATATTATCAGATAAGATCTGCGATTTATATATATCGCCTGACTCATTTGACAAATGTCCTAGTCTTTGATCTCTTTCTATTATTAGTACAGATTTTACCCGGAAGAGTGTTACGGTGTGTTACGGTGGGTTGCGGTGGGTTGCGGTGTCCTATTGGAAATTGCCTGGCGTTCTGCTGGATGGGAGATTGAGTCTCACTCAAATTTTGTAGTTTCTTATAGTGTCTGCAACCTCACCATTCCTGTAATCTAAGGATGATGGGTTTTGGTTAGCCTATAGGTCTACCTGCTGAGTCATTAGCAGCCATTTCCTGGTCCTCCTTGGTCCTAGTTTGTGTCGGGAGGGGCCTTGAGAGCCCCACATAAACTCTATAGTTACTTTTAGAGTCTGCAACCTCACCATCCTTGTATGCTAAAGATGGTGTATTTGGGGCAGCCTATTGGTCTACCTGCTTAGTCATCAGCAGCCATTTCCTATCCCTCCCTGGTCCTAGCTTGGGTGGGGAGGAAGCTAGGGTGCTGATCATATGGATATATAGTCCGTCTCAAGGGCATTGTCCTGCTAGGGGACTATCACTGTTCCCTGCCTCTGCCATTCATGAGCAATCTATAAACCTTTAAGGAGGGATTGGATCTCGAAGGTGGAGTAAATAAGATTATGATCCATGAAGTAAAGAAGGTTTTATTATTATTATTATTATTATTATTAGTAGTAGTAGTAGTAGTAGTAGTAGTAGTAGTAGTAGTAGTGGTAGAATGTAGAAAAATATTATTCAGAGCCCTACAAAATTCTAGAATATATGAAATTGAACTGATTAGGAAACTATCAACCAGTATCGTTAACTCTGTGTGAAATGGGAACAAATGACAAACTCTTGACTGACATTAATCTCAAAAAAAAAAAAAAAAAAAAAAAAAACATAATAACACAATTCCCATTCAATAGAGATCAGAGTAAAATAGTTTTTATCTAGATGACTTTATCGTATCCGAGAAGGATTCGACCGCAACTACTGCCCTTTGGTGTAACAGTTTAAAGGTTTAAAGGTTGCTCATGAATGACAGAGGCAAGGGACAGTGACACCCTATCAAGCAGGACAATGCCCTAGAGACTGACCATATATACATATGATAAGCGCCCAAGCCCACACTCCACCCAAGCTAGGACTAAGGAGGACCAGGCAGTGGCTGCTGATGACTCAGCAGATAGACCTATAGGCTCCCCCAAAACCCCCACCTTTAGCTCACAAGGATGGCGAGGTTGCAACGACCAAAGGAATTACTAGGCAAGGACGCTACCATCCGGCCACCACAACCCTACAGTCAATTCTTTTTAGTGAGGCAGATCTGCACCGACTCGCAGGGGTGCCCTTTTAGCTCGGAAAAGTTTCCTGATCGCTGATTGGTTGGACAAGATAATTCTAACCAATTAGATAGTAGGAAACTTTTCCGAGCTAAAAGGGCACCGCTGCGAGTTAGTGCAAATGCGCCTCGTTAAAAAAAAAAATGAGTTAGGCAAATGACACTACCTTGAGAAAACTATTAATAACTCCCCATCAGAGTAGAAGTAAATACCACCTGGCTTTCATTGTCCATGAAAAAATATTGCACTATCCAGGTGCAAATTGATATTTATTCGGACAAGTAAATTGCAAGATGATATCACCAATGAAGACTTTAAAAAAATGTTCCTCATTTTTATCAGCACCTTGAAATCATTTCCTTGAACATTTTCAAATTTTTATCAGCAATATTATAAATCATTTCCTTGAAGATTTTGTAAATAAAAGAATGCTCTCTCTCTCTCTCTCTCTCTCTCTCTCTCTCTCTCTCTCTCTCTCTCTCTCTCTCTCGTCTCTCTCTCTCCATCATAATTCTATGTTGAACCTCTCTCTATTTCTCGTGTATCTTTCTTTCAACTCATCCTAGTTTAGCCAGACTCTCTCTCTCTCTCTCTCTCTCTCTCTCTCTCTCTCTCTCTCTCTCTTCATCATAATTCTATGTTGAACCTCTCTCTATTTCTCGTGTATCTTTCTTTCAACTCATCCTAGTTTAGCCAGACTCTCTCTCTCTCTCTCTCTCTCT
>NC_090750.1:57919244-57920671 GCF_036898095.1 Palaemon carinicauda | reverse complement strand
ATTCCCAATATTTCCTTTTGAAATTCAAGTCAAAGTATCTGTTAGAATGCAAATCAGAAGAAACCTCTCTCTCTCTCTCTCTCTCTCTCTCTCTCTCTCTCTCTCTCTCTCTCTCATTCGGAAAATTCTCAATATTTGTCAATCCCCTCTCCCTCTCTCCTTATATTTTGAGATGATTCAAACCATCTCTCTCTCTCTCTCTCTCTCTCTCTCTCTCTCTCTCTCTCTCTCTCTCTCTCTCTCTCTGAATGAGAGGTCAAAAAGCTCTCGTGGCGCCTGGTCCTCCCCCCCCTCCCCCCTCCATGTCTTAATAGCCCCATTTGTTTATTCTGAGACCCATCGTAACACTTTCGCCAGTGACATATCGGGTCGCCAAGGCTTGTTTCACGCGTTAACTCCGACACCCCTACGACACTCTTGCCGTCAGGGGGCTTTCTTCGGCTTTCATTCGCCTTTTGGAGCCTTCGATGACTCTTTCCTGTGTTTGCCTATCACAGGCATTTCGATCGTGCCTTTAATAAAGGCGCAATCGAGTATATCTATAAGTAAAGCGAACGGTTTCGACCGTGCGCTGCCGTTAGAATTGGGAAATTGTCAACCGGCTGTCAACTGGGGTTGGATCCCATGAGAGTCTTCCGCACATGTCTGCCAATGTTCCTGTCAAGTTGGGTGATCATGGCCGTTGCTCACTCCGGCTGTTGAGGAGAAGAAGAAGACAGGGAGGGTAGGGAGGAGGAGAAGAAGACAAGGAGGGAGGGAGGAGGAGTAGAAGAGGTAGAGAGGAGGGGAGAGAAGAAGAAGAGGGGTAGGAGAGAAGAGGAAAGACTTAGGGAGGTATGAGAGAAGAGCAAAAAAAAAAAAAAAAAAGATAGAGGAAGTAGTTGTGGAGGACGGAGGTACAAGTGAAAGGTGAAGAAGAGAAATTGATGAAAGGGAAGAAAGATGGAGAAAATAAGAGGAGAAAGAAATTGGGAGGGAATGAACTGGGATAAACAGTAAGAAGTCAAGGAGGAAGGAAGCAGTTGGGGAGGACTGAGGAACAAATGAAAGGTGAAGAAGAGAAGGTGATGAAGGGCAAAGAAAAAGATGGAGGAAGTAAAAGGAGAGAGAGAATTTAGGAAGGAATGAACTGAGATAAAAAGTCAGAAGTCAAAGGAGAAACGAAGATACTGAGTACAATGAAGGTGGCTGAAGGTAATAATGCTACAGTAATAACAATGGAATTTACTTCGCGGTAAAATGAAGTCTTGAGAAAATGTGGCTATATGTGTGTTTGAAATATTGCACTGAGATGTAACTGTCATGTGAATGTGTTTTTGTGTGAATGAAAAGATTAACTATCATTGTTTCTCTATTTATCTTTCTGTCTGCTTATTTATCCATATATCAGTCACAAAATGTATATTGGGTCTCATATATATATATAT
>NC_090750.1:57899244-57909244 GCF_036898095.1 Palaemon carinicauda | reverse complement strand
CATCACCTGCTATCCTTTGAAGAAGAGAATCGGCCAGATCTGGCAAGTGTTCCCGGCTCATCAGCTGTTTATCAAATGGTTCGAATAATAATCTACTTTAGTTTATATTTTTGTATCAATAAGGATTAATGTGAAGTACACAATGAATGAATGTAACTGTAACCTTCAGATGTATATCAGAACGTATTTCTTTAGGTACTGTCGGCTTTATTGATTCTGGTACACTTCTGTGCATTATGCATTTTGTTATATATCTTAGCTAGAAAATTACCTCCTTTTACCTTACAATACATTTCTTCTATCATTGATACGCTGTATATATAATGTTTAAACTAATCAGTAATACCGAATTAGGATAAGAATAGGAATGAACATAAAAACACTCGAATTATGAATATTCATTGCCTTAGGATTCTGATTGACAGGTAGGAGATGTGATCTCTAAGATTACGTGGTTATTATATAATTTTTATATTGACTGATAGTTGTAAAGAACATTTGAACCAATTGGAGTTATGCTATGAGGGTAAAGAACTAATTCACAGAAGCATAATATAAATTTAGTAACTAGGAGTAAAATAGTCTAGAGTGTGTATTAGACACTCGGAGATGTCTATTTGAAATTAAAAAAAAAGATGCAACATAAGTGATAATAATAATAAAAAACAATATCAAGAATAATACTAATAATGATGATGATGATAATAAATCATAATCACTCTTACTATTATTATTATTATTATTATTATTATTATTATTATTATTATTATTATTATTATTATTATTATTATTATTATCATTATTATTACTATTATTACATATGTTGCATTTTATAGTCTTATCCTATTGTCTTATTCACGAAGATTAGTTTGTCTGTTATCGTTTTCAAAGGATATTTAGAAATAATAAAAAAATATCTTTACCTGAATAATTTTTCCAGCATTCAATACTTAAATAAATCAAATACAAAACACTCAATTCAAGACATTTCTTATCTTGTTTGATAACTAGATGGAAAACAGATGCATATCTAAGTATTTTCAGACTATGACTTAGGACAATTTCAACAAAGTCACAACTATGGATACATTGAAGGAATTTATTCAACATAATGTTACTTACGTTGGTGTAAATAATGCAATAAAGAGTTTTTGAAATTTATACCATTTTAAAGAATTCGCTTGAAATTTGGAGTATCTAATTGACGATTTAAATATCTTAATTATGTTCATGATAAATTACATAACTCTGTTCCTACTGTATATTCTATGATTCAAATATTATAATTACGTTCATGATAGATTATATCATTCCGTTCCTACTGTATATTCTATGATTTAGATAAAATTATGTTCATAATAAATTATTCAATTCCTTTCGTACTATATATTCTATGATTTAAATATTACTTTATATTCATAATATATTAAATAATTCCGTTCCTACTGTAAATTCAATGATTTAAATATTAATTTATATTCATAATAAATTATATAATTCCGTTCCTACTGTATATTCTATGATTTAAATAATATAACTATATTCATAATAAATTATATGATTCCGCTCCTGATGTAAATTCTATGATTTAAATAATATAACTATATTCATAATAAATTACATAATTCCGTCTCTACTGTACTGTATATTATATGATTTGAATATCAAAATTAAATTAATTGTAAATGATATTATTATGTAAAAAAAAGTAAACACTAATAGGATGTTCAAGGATATTTACATAAGACTAAAATACTTGTAAAAAACCTACGTGTTTACCTAGCTACCATTGGCGGAAGGATGCACTCTACTTCTGCTTGTGTTTCAAAGGAATAAATCTTAATATCTATCAAGATTGCTAATACGCTTAGTGTTATAATCAAATTTATTTATACGTCGCCAATTAAAAAAAAAGCTAGAATAAAGATTAGGATGCACTTGCCTCTATTTTTGCTTTTAAGGAATAGTTTTTGATATCTATCAAGATTGCTAATAGATCCAGTGTTATAATCAAATTTATTTATACGTTGCCAGTTAGAAAAAAATAGAATAAAGATTATAATATTTATAATGCAATCATTTTTCAAAGAACTAAAATGAAGATCATGATAGTTATAATGCAATATTAAAAAAAAAAACACTAGAATAAAGATCATAATACTGTATTTATAATGCAATCATTTTTTCAAGAGACTAGAATAAAATATCATAACATTTACAACGCAATCATTTTTCAAAATGCTAGAATAAAGATCATGATATTCATAATACAATTATTTTTCAAAAAGCTAGAATTAAAGATCATAATATTTATAACGCAGTAATTTTTCTAAAAGCTGAATAAAGATCTTAATATTTATAATGCAATCATTTTACTAAACCATATGTGAAAACAGCTGCTAATCATTAACTACTTACTTAAGTAACTATATGTAAAGAGATTTTACATCAAAAGAAAATTAAAATTTTCTTAGATATTATAAAGGAAAAAAATTGGAATTTCAAAAGACGTTATTCACTTAAGAAGCATAAAACGACCCCCACGTTCAATCCCCAAAAATCCATCCTATTAGAATCCTGTTACCTGTTATCACTAACAACCCTAAAAAAATTCCAGAGAGTAATCTCTCTCTCTCTCTCTCTCTCTCTCTCTCTCTCTCTCTCTCTCTCTCTCTCTCTCTCTCTCTCTCTCAGACCTGAATTTTATCCAAAGAATTTTTTTTTCCCTGAATTTTCCCAGGAACAATCTCTCTCTCTCTCTCTCTCTCTCTCTCTCTCTCTCTCATCTCTCTCTCTCTCTCTCTCTCTCTCTGGCAGAAAAGAAGGCAATGGATGATGGCCTTGCCTTTATAAGACAACCAAGTCCTAAGCCTCTGCACCAAGATGAACTATCGAGAGATGATCTAGTTGCTCTACAGCAATGTGTACAACCAGATTCCTGGTACAAATTAACAGACAGCATCAACCATCAAACAAGCATTGGTTCCATGTGGCACCTCATCAAAAGGATTGTGAAGAAGAAACCCCAAAGTCTCCTCCACCACAGCCCTGCTCATTATGCACAATTCTGCCTTA
This sequence comes from Palaemon carinicauda, assembly GCF_036898095.1. Lineage (NCBI taxonomy): Eukaryota > Metazoa > Arthropoda > Malacostraca > Decapoda > Palaemonidae > Palaemon > Palaemon carinicauda. The sequence goes on along the minus strand of NC_090750.1, from coordinate 57,906,169 downwards.
CTGAGCAGTGATAAAGAGGATGATGTACCCATAACTAAGGAAGAGCTACGACGTGCCTTAGCAGGGAGTAAGAAGTCAGCTCCTGGTGATGATGGCATCACCTATGTAGTCCTTTGCACACTCATAAAAATACCTGGCAACCCTCTCCTCCGGCTCTACAACCTCTGCCTCTGCTTGGGATATGTGCCCCTAGCATGGACTTATAGTACAATTTTACCCGTTCCCAAGCCTAGCACTGACAAATTTCATCCTATCTCCCTCACCTCCTGTTTCTGCAAAGTATTTGAACGTATTCTCCTCTCACGCCATATGTTCTGGCTGCAAGATAAGCTTTCGTCTAGAATATACGGCTTCCTACCCCAACGAGGAACACATCATTGTCTCATGGAGCTCTACATTCGTCTCTCCCCCAACCAGTGTTGTAGCCTTCATTGATTTGAAAAGTGCATTTGACTTTGCAAATAGAGACATTATTTTAGACCAGATTATTGATTTTGGAATCAAGGGAAACATTATGACGGTCTCTCGTGTGCTGTTTAAGTGAGCATTGAGCACTGCAAAGGAACTTGAACTTGGTACTCCACAAGGGGGAGTACTTAGTTCATTTTTATTTAATATACTCCTACCATCGCCTTCTTTCCTTACTTCCTGATACTGATAACACAACCATCACTTGCTACGCAGACGATATTTGCATTCATTCAACCTCCCCGGATCACTTCCAATGCTTCCTTTCTTCCTTCTACAAATCAGCATCCTCCTGTGGTCTTATCATTTCCCCAGGAAAAAGTAGAATCTCTCCCCCAAGGCCAGCAAGGATTCTACCAGAATTTACCGTGGGGAACAATGTTGTACCTTTATGCACACAATATATTTACTTGGGAGCGCCAGTGCGAATTACACCATCCATCAAAGCGAGACAGAGAGTACATCCCATTGTTCAAGATCTGCTAGCCCAGTTACAGCGATGCCTGACTCCTCTGAAGTGGCTTACTAATTATTCTGCAGGAGTATCTATCCCAGTTGCTAGAACCATATATATAGCTTTCATCCGCTCAGTGATAGATTATCTTTCCCCTGCACTATGTCAACTCTCCAGATCAACTATACAGCCGCTTGAAAAATTCCAGAACCAAGCAATGAGACTTATTCTAGGTTGTCCAGCATCCACTAGAATTGTAAACATGCAACACGAACTCCGTCTCCCTCCACTCATTGAGAGAATATACTCCAATGTCACCTACTTCAGTGTCAAATGCCTGTATTACCCTCACCTGTCTCCTCACTATTCAAACATCATCAGAACTTCTCTCGATCTAGATGCACCTCGTCCACAAATACGCCAAGGGGGACGTACACTAGTTAGTACTGTCTGTTCAAGCATTCGGGGGCTTGATATCAACATGGTGGCAGAGAACGTAGATCATGGCCTTGCACCCTGGCACACTCTTGTGCCAGTAATCTCTTACACTCCAGTCTCTAAGACTGACTTGCTTCAACTTCAACAACAACGTGCATTGAAGACCCATCGACAGACTATCCTCATCCCTCAGTGTAGCCCATCACCTCTACACAGACAGCTCCCTACAGCAGGATGGCAGTGCTGGATGTGCTGTTTTTCTCCCACATTTTGAAACCCCCGCCAGAGGGCTGGACAGGCCGTCGCCTCCCAAAGTCATCAAGCTCCACGTATTATGAACTACATGGACTTCTAGATGCAGTTATTTTAATCACCACCGGACCAGAAACAACAGGTTGATCATCTGTGACTCTCAACCAGCACTCCAAGCCCTTTCTTCACATAAGCTAGCATACCAGCCCCTGGTTACACAATTACATAGGCAACTAGACATGGCCAACATAAGCTCACTGGTAGTGCACTTCCTATGGATTCCCACTCACGTGGGTCTTCTGGCTAACAACACCGTTGACCATCTCACAATGGCTGCCTGTCAACTGGATCCTCCAGGATGCTGATGCTCCCAGTCCATCTCTCCTGTGCTGCAAAAAAATAGTGCTCCATGCTGCTCGCTCACCTACTCATCATCGTAGTAATGCCGAGAGAGCCACCAGTATATCAATACAGCATTATGATCACTTCTTTCCTCACCAACACAAGTATCGCCGCAGTGGACTCATGGTTCGTCAAAATAACGTGGTTTGTGCGCGTCTTCGGCTGGGTTGGCGACCAGTTTGGTAGGTGACTGAGCAAGATGGAGTTCCTCACTTCTCCTCCTGTAGGTTATGTCATGCACCAACGCCAACACCCTGGAACACTATTGTCTGGAATGTCCTCTTGTTAGTGACATATTACCCCCAAAGACTCACAGTAGTTGATATATGTAAAAAATTATTGACAGATAATAATTTGCTCAATGAAATCCTCATGCGCCATCCCTCACTTTGGTGGATACTGAATAATCAGGCTGTTTTGTAATGTTAATTAAAGAAAGGTACAACCTACCTATGAAATCAAACTGAATTTAATTTGTGTTCCATATGAATTCATTTGTATAACCATAAATATATAGAAATGAGCAATATTAGTTTTATTATGTACTAAATATCTGTCTATACTTTATTTTGTATTCCTTTGTATAACCTTCATTATATGCTATAGGTGGTAAACAATACTGTTTAAATATGTACTTAAATGTCTGTATATACTTTTTTTTTATTCTTTAGGTACAACTGAATTACAATGTAGATGTAAACAATATTACTGTATTACCATGTACTCAAATGTCTGACTCCAATGGGCGCAATAAATTGACTAAAAAAAAACTCTCTCTCTCTCTCTCTCTCTCTCTCTCTCTCTCTCTCTCTCTCTCTCTCTCTCTCTCTCTCTCCCCGGCTGCCAGCAACCCCGAGTCCCATTTTCCTATTTACCTCCGGCTCCATTAAGGGTAAACTCCCCTTTTTTCCGACCACAGCGTGAGACTAATATGGGGTGTCAGTACCCACTATTAATTCTCCACACTTGTCAGGGGTCTTACTTCTGTCATTCCCAAGGATTTGGGAAGGAAATATGTGTGGGGAGAGAGAGAGAGAGAAGAGAGAGAGAGAGAGAGAGAGAGAGAGAGAGAGAGAGAGAGAGGCCAGGGGATATAGAAGGCCAGAAATGGGAGGAGAAGTTAGGATAGATGGGAATGGGCGGGAGAGTTTATGAAAATGGGCGAAGGAAGATTGTAATTAAATGGAAATCTAACGGAATAGAATAGTCTTGTTGTTGTTGTTGTTGTTGTTGCTGTTGTTGTTGTTGTTGTGTTGTTGTTGTTAACTGATAGGCATATTTGTAGTAAACAAAGAACTGACATGGCTAACTAATCACAATTGTTATATTTGTTGAAAAATCTTTCATTATTTGATTGAGGCTGCTTAGTAACCAACTCATATTGAGGTGATTAATTAATAATTACGGTGACCATCCCGTTGGTTTAGAAATTCTCAAATAAGATAGAAATATAGAAAGATATTTACTTAAAAGAATCATCATCTCCTCCTACGCCTATTGACGCAAAGGGCCTCGGTTAGATTTCGCAGTCGTCTCTATCTTGAGCTTTAAATTCAATACTCCTCCAATCATCATTTCCTACTTCATGCTTCATAGTTTCCAGCCATGTAGCCTGGGTCTTTCATCTCTCTTGGGGAGTGCGAAGAACTTGCCTAAACCATCTCCATCTATCTCTCACTATCATCTCATCCAAATAAACAATTAATGGGTGCTCTTTCAATATGGGATCTACCGGGTTGTTTCTCTACCAGTATGTGATCTACTTACGTATTGGATAATCCTGAAGTTGTTGCCATTAATAGTGATAAGTGCGGAAGTGTTATGAAAAATAAAAGACGTAAAATGAAAGGAAGTTTTGTACCTGTAATAAGATGTCCAGTGAAAGGATGTCAAACTTTTAAAAGTGCTCGTACTGGAAACAGTTTTTTTTCATTACCCTGATTTAAATAATAAGACGAATTGCAAACTTTCCTTATGCCAGATTCTGGATATTGTGAATTTTTTTTTTTTTTTTAGTGTGAAACTCCTAACAAATATGTTGAAGTTATCACTGGACGATCTCATTCCACACTAGTTGACTGGTATAACATGTGCTGTGAAGTTTGTACTAACATAGTTCAACAAAAAGGTCAGATGGTCGGGACTACTGCAGAGCCAATACAGATAGATGAAGCTAGAAGCTAGGAAATATAACCGTGGAAGACTTCTTCCAGGAAATCTTGACCAAGAATCAACAGACAGTGAAGCAGAAATTGAAAATAATAGGAATCACGGCAACTGGATAGAAGGCCCTTTGGTGCTCGGTTTAAAGAAGGGTCCTTGACTGTCGTTATTTTTATGTTGATCGTCGAGACAGAAATACACTACTACCAATAATAATTCCGTGAATGTGCACAAGGATCAGTAATACATTCGGACGAGTGGGCCGGCTTATAGCACCTTGAATTCTCAGAAGATTTGTACACTCCACTGTTAACCATCAGCGGCATTACGTCGACCCAAACACTGAAACGCATACCCAATCAATAGAAAGATAGTGGTTAGATGAAAATCAAAATTTTGCGAACAATGAGAGGTACCGTTAAACATATGCTTCAGTCACATCTGGATGAATACTGTTATAGAATGATGAGAAAAGAATCTGTAGATTTATATTCTGACTTTTTGAATGATATTAGAGAGGTCTATCGTTATATGTCTTGATTTTTACCCTTTTCTATTTTTTGCTATTTTAAAATGTCTATTGTTTCCTTTCAAAATTTTTCATCAAATATAGTCAATAATAAATTCTTTTTATTTTTATTTTGTCTACTTTTTTCCAAGTAGATCACAAACCTTCGGTAGATCACATATTGGAAGAGCACCAATGAATAAATTTAGAGAGTGCATAAACTGATGATAGTCATAATCAATATTAAATTGCAAATATTACGAAAAATTTTTATATGACTAATGCACCTAGAAATTACCTGTAATTATTAATGCAATACGAAAGCATTAGATTTTATATATATATCCTGTTTATAATTTCTTCTTCAGTTAATTGGAATACAGAACGAAAGAATATTCGCTGAAATTACGAAAAAGATTTGAATGAAAGTGGTCTAGCTATTCACTGTTTCAAAGTTCCAATGAACATCTGGGTAAGTTATTTTAAAAGTCAAACTTCCAATAAAGATCTGGGCAAGTCATTTTAAAAGTCAAAGTTCCAAGAAACACCTGGAAACGTCAAACTTCCAATAAACATCGACATCTGGACAGAAAAACCCCTGTGGAGGTTAAATCAGGGATTAAAACATCCAAGGAAACTCCCGTCTTAACCTTGGAATTGAATCCACCCGCAGACGAATCCTCAAAGTCTCCTAGAAACGTGTTGTGAGAGATTTGGATTAACTTGGACCAACTCACGGGTGGCAAACGTTAAACATGCATTTTACCCCATGCCAGGGTTCAGCCGCAGTTAACTATCTCTCTGGCGTCTGACTCAAAAGGTCAATCAGTTCGTAATCCGGGTCGGCCATTTAGAGGTAGCTATTATCCCGAAAACATTAGCAATTAGCTCCAGAGGTGGTCCGATTCGCTCTCCATCTTATCGCCTCGCGACCCGACTTGAAAGTGATTGACCGGGTCACCTGTGTCCGTGCTTGTACGTAGATGTGTGAGTGTATATTTGTGTTTAGATGGGTGGTAATTGGTTGTTTGTATATATATATATATATATATATATATATATATATATATATATATATATATATATATATATATATATACAGTATATGTGTGTGTGTGTGTGTTTGTATATAATATATATATGCATATATATATATATATATATATATATATATATATATATATATATATATATATATATATATATATATATATATTATATATATATATGTGTGTGTGTGTGTATATACATACATACATATATATATATATATATATATATATATATATATATATATATATATATATATATATATATGTCTATATATATAAATATAAATATGTATATATATATGTATATATATAAATATATTTATATATATATATATATATATATATATATATATATATATATATATATATACTATATACGTATATATATATATATATATATATATATATATATATATATATATATAATATATATATATATATATATATATATATATATAGATAGATAGATAGATAGATAGAAAGATATGCGTGTGTGTGTATGAATTTGATTGTTTAGTAATTGGTTATATCTTTGAGGGCGTTATCTATGCTTTTATAACAGAATTTTTGATAGAATTAAATCTAATTGAGAGAGAGAGAGAGAGAGAGAGAGAGAGAGAGAGAGAGAGAGAGAGAGGAGAGAGAGAGAGAGAGAGAGAGAGAGAGAATGGGTCAGCAGCTCTGTGGGTGGGAGAGGCGAAATGGCAGATGGAGATGACTAAGAGAAATAATGGACTTTGTTTTGCTTGGAAAATGTGATGTGAGAGATAAAAAGGTTTTTAGAAAACCGCCAACTGTTATGAAGTAGTAATATTATCACAATGAATTATTATCATTCTTCACTGTAATTGTTCAGTGGTTACTTTCCTCTTGGTAAGGGTAGAAGAGACTCGAGCTTATGGTAAGCAGGTCTTCTAGGAGGAGGACACTTCCAAAAGCGAACCTTTGTTCTCTTGTCTTCGATAGTTCTATAGCTTCTGTAGCATAGTTTTCCATTTTCTTGGGTTAGAGTTCGCTTGCTTGAGGGTACACTCGGTCACACTTTTCTATCTTATTTCTCTTCCTCTTGTTTTGTTGAAGTCTTTATATTTTACATAGGAAATGTTTATTTTGATGTTATTGTTTTTGAAATATTTAATTTTTCCATATTTCCTTTCCTCACTGGGCTATTTTCCCTGTTGGGGCCAC
>NC_090750.1:57886744-57894244 GCF_036898095.1 Palaemon carinicauda | reverse complement strand
TATATATATATATATATATATATATATATATATATATATATATATATATATATATATATATACATACATATATATATATATATATATATAATATATATATATACTATATATATATATATATATATATATATATATATATATATATATATATATACATATGAGCGTATACTTATATCTAATTTACATCATTCCATTACCTTCAGTTTTTCCTCAGTTTTAACCATTCACATCGGTCTCACCAAATATTTATTTATGCAAAAAAACTGTATATGAAACGAGTAACCAAACCTATAAAAAGAGAATTACATATTTGCTAAAAATATGAGTGAATAACAGGCAATGCATTATTCATCTTTCACTTGTTTATATATTTACAGTGAATAAAGAAATTTGTCTTTTTATATTACCCACTCCAAGCTTTAGGTATTTTTCAAATTTCTTATAAATAAATTATCAAGGGTCCTTGATAGCGTGAGATGTTTTTTTAGAGATGGAACTGTAAGAAATCTTGGAATAAATGTTGCCAGGCATTTACCGTTTTATAAACCGATATATTGACGTAAAGGAGTGATATTACAATCACCAACCCGTATAAGATAATAACAAAGTAGGGTAAAATTACGGTCGCCTATATTTTACGGAAATACGGTTAAAAAAAGTATATTTTTACTGAGAATTTCAGAATAAAAATACGGATTTTTAAACAGTGAATATTGGTCCTTTTTCTAATGATTACAGTTTAATATCAATCACTGTAGTGACTTATTAGACCGATTACTCATATATCTGATAGAGAAATAGTTTATTGCTTTTCCATGTTAAGTAATCTATTACGATCTAACATTTACTGTATTTGAAAATGCCTGAAAATAATAGGACCAGACTTGTTTATATTGATTATAATCTGGATTTGAAATAATGATCTCAAACATACCGATGGATTTCATGATGAGATTTCAATACTCTGTACTAACTCTGCCATTCTTGTTGATCGTGATGTAAGATAGAACACTAAAAAAATGGATTAACTTTTACAATTACCAATATGCTCTCTTTAGTTTGATTTTTGTTTATATAATCCCCTGATTCATTCATTCGTATGAATTTTGATTAATGCGGAAGATGATATCCCCAACCTTAATCCATTTCTATCGTTATTAGGACTTGCAAAATATTACTCCTAATGTTGTTATAAAAATGAGTTTCTATGTAAGCCTTCCTATTTACTGTTTGATATTGCCTGTAAACAGATGTCTTGTTTGGGTGCTACAGAAATTATAGTTTTAGGGATTAGAATATAAAACATTTAAGAAAAGTCATATACGAAAATTAAAGTAAACAATGACGAAGAGATGATTTTTATGCGAGGCTGAGAAGTCATATCTTGTTATATTTTTGTGCATTTATTAAATTTTTTTGGTTTTTGAACAAACATATTTTAGAAAAAAAAATTCTATACTTTTTCTTATACGAGTTCTTTTACGATGAGTAAAATTTATTTGGCTGTAATGAATATATTTATGTATAAATGTACACACACACACACACACACACACACACACACACACACACACACACACACACACATATATATATATATATATATATATATATATATATATATATATATATGTATATATAAATATACACCACACACACACACACACATATATATATATATATATATATATATATATATATATATATATATATATATATATCTATATATATATATATATATATATATATATATATAATATATATATATATATATATATATATATATATATATACATATATATATATATATATATATATATATATATATATATATATATATGCATATATATATATATATATATATATATATATATATATATATATATATATATATATAGATATATATATATATATTAAAACCAGCTTGCTGGACCAGGGCTCGATTCCCAGCCGGTCACAAGCTCTGGTCTTTGTGTGATTTCGCCTGGGGCTCTGATCCCGAGGTCAGTAAGGGAATCCAGACATTAATGTAGCAAAAATATATGGCTTATTTGAATATATATATATATATATATATATATATATATATATATATATACATATATATATATATATATATATATATATATATATATATATATATATATATATATATATATATATATATATATATATATATATATATATATATATATATATGCGTAAAAATCACAGGAAAACGCGATGCTCAGATGCAGAAGAACCACAGGGAAAATGAAAAAACGAAATATACGATTAAGTCTTGACTAGTTTCGTGATACTTCTTCAGAGTCCTCTGAAGAAGTATCACGAAACTAGTCAGGACTTAATCGTATATTTCGTATTTTCATTATCCCTGTGGTTCTTCTGCATATATATATATATATATATATATATATATATATATATATATATATATATATATATATATGTGTGTGTGTTTGTGTGTGTATATATATATATATATATATATATATATATATATATGTGTGTGTGTATATATATATATATATATATATATATATATATATATATATATATATATATATATATATATATATATATATATATATATATATATATATATATATATATATAACAAAGAGATCATAACTATTCTTTTACATACATCTTCCTAAAGAGCCAAAAACAAAAAAAATAATCTGGTTTCACACTGAGAGTACCATATGCACAGACAGTAATAGTATAAATTTCATAAAGCACCATAAGTTAATGGTATGATATCGAGCATTCTCTTAAACTCCAAACAAACGTGAATGAACATTCAAACTCGCACAGAAAGATTCAAATTCTAACTTTCAATTTCTTAAAGCGTTATATAAAAAAAAAAAAAGTGTGGAAATAGTCAATTTTTAATGTTTTCCTGAGGCAGATTATACTTCCAGGTTCATAGCAACGAATTCCAATAACCCTTCTTCAAGGATACGGCTTTGCTTTGATCCCTTCGAACGAAATCTACTAATTTACAATAACTCCACCCAAAGGATTTCCAGATATCGACGTCCCGCAGGCAAGAAGAAGGATCTCCGAATCGTAGTTGAAGGGTGATTATAATCCCAGAAATAAAGGGAAAACTGCTTATATCCGTTAATTTAAATCTTTATTATCCTCGAGGGAATTTCCCTCCAACTCCTTTGGGAAGTGAGAAAGGAGATGGAATGACAGATCGAGAAAGATGGCCAATTAGCAGAGAAGTCCTTTCTCGTGGGGGTTTTTAAGCATTATTAAACAGGATTATCCTAAGCTCAGGGAGTTCCTAATAGCGGTCTTTAATGTTGTTAAAGGTCCGTTGTCCACTTATCTTTGATGACCTATCTCACTGGTGGAAGAAGAAAGGATGCTTTAAACTGACAGATGAGAAATGAATCTAGTTTGTTTACAAACATGCTAAAATTTATTTCTGCTAGGTTATTATACTTTTTTTTTTATTAATATTTCTATTATTTTAAATATGTGGCCCTAGACTAAACAATAAGCTCCCACGAGATATCCGAAAGATTGAAGTTAGTGAGGCTTTCAAGGGAAAACTGACAAGTATGCCTGAGAATTTCAAATCAATCAATCAATCAAGGGAAAACTGAAGACTTTCTTCTTCTGTTAGAGCTTCAATAGTGTTAATTTTAACAATAAACGAGCAACATGTTTGTGAAATGTTGAATGCTTTTGTGGCCTGATTGGTAACGTCTCTGCCTGGTGTTTGCCAGTCGGGGGTTCGAGTCCCGCTCAGACTCGTTAGTGCCATTAGTGTCTGAAACTCTACCATCCTTGTGAGCTAAGGTTGGGGTGTTTTGGGGAGCCTATAGGTCTATCTGCTATCAGCAGCCACTGCCTGGACCTCCCTGGTCCTAGCTTGGGTGGAGAGGAGGCTTGGGCGCTGATCATATGCTTGCTAGGGCAATGTCACTGTCCCTTGCCTCTGCCATTCACGAGGGACCTTTAAAAAACGAACATGATAAAATGACTGAGGGGTCCTGTTGGGACTAGGGTTCCCCTGCTCTATAGGACCACAAAAACGGCCCTTAAAGTAAAGTAAGTTAAGTAATATAGTTTCATAAGTAGCAGTTTCTTTTTCTCACAATGTTTTTCAGTTCACCTGTAAACAGCTAATCAAACATACAAAAAAATATGTATTTTTTATTTCGAATATTATAAATTTTATGTGATTTTCATATTTGAATCATGACCTTGATCTTAGCCCTAGTTTGTCAGTAAACAAATAGGGTAAGAAAATAGAGAAATAAATATATAAGCAAAATAGTTTGCTTTTTCGATAGCATTGATATAAATGGCAACTTGAAAGACCAGAAGTATCAGTGAATAAAAGATTGATAACAACGAAACTTTTGATTTAATATATTTAAAATCGAGTAGGAAGGCCACCTTCCAATACGAACTTAGAAACGCCATTGGCATCGTGATATGAACGATGATATCAATCACCAACTCGAAGGGCACTCAGTAGGGTGAAGACCTCCGCCGAGGCAGCTTATTTCTCAACCTTTTTGCTTGACCATGACCTTGACTTCCCAAAATCTAATAATTTCTAGCTTTCTGACATAACAGTTAATCACTGCAAGATTCATTACTTTAGAATTAAAATTGTGGACAGGAAGCTTTTCACAAACAAACACACTTTTGCTTGACCACGACCTTGACCTTTGACCTTGACCTCCCAAAATTTAACAATTTCTAGCTTTCTACATAACATTTAATCACTGCAAGAGTCATTACTTTAAGATTAAAATTGTGGCCAGGAAGCTGTTCACAAACAAACACATTTTTGCTTATCCATGACCTTGACCTTTAATTTGACTTCCCGAACTTTAGTAATTTCCAGCATTTTGCAGAACAGTTAATCCCTGCAAGAAACATCACTCTAAGATTAAAATTGTGGCTAGGAAGCTGTTTTAAAACAAACACACCACACAAACAGGGTGTAAAACATAACCTCCTTCCAACTTCATTGGCAGAAGCAACAATAAAAAAACAGAGATGTTTACCTACCAATATTTACAACAACAACAACAACAGCGATTAATAACCAGAAGAATCACAACAGTCTTAAAGGAATTAGAAAGGTTAATCTAACCGGAAAAAAATCCCCGATATCGCTTGAGGGAAGGACGCCATTAAAGGATTGCTAAGGACTAAAAACTCTGTCAAGTTTGGGCTGAAATGGAGGCCTTTAAGGGGGGGGGGGTGTCCTATAACCCCGGGTGGGAGAAGGGGATCCTCCTGGGGGAAGGAGGTGATTTAGTGAGTACGAGGACGCGATTAAAGGATCATAGCGTTTAGAGGGTTTTGTTATTAAAGCAGATTAGGATTCGTCGCAGCCTACCAAGGAGAATCGATATTCGGAGAATTAGGGATATCGTCCAGTCCCACGTGCACTGGAGTGAGAGAAACGAACACACACACACACACACATACATACATACACACACATACACACGCCCTGAGGCAAGGAAAATTCCGTCATTCTTTTGTTTTATGTTTTTCTTTATTACCAAAATCGTGTAAACACCTTTATTTTTAAAATATTGTCCAATACCACATGCACTGGAGTGAGAGAAACGGGCGCACACGCACACACACATACACACGCCCAGAGGCAAGGAAGATTCTGTCATTCTTTTGTTTTATGGTTTTTCTTTAATACCAAAATTGTATAAACACCTTTGTAAAAATATGGTCCAATACCACGTGCACTGGAGTGAACGAAACAAACACACGCACTCACACAAACACATGCGCGCGCAGACACACACACCCAGAGGCAAGGAAAATTCCGTTATTCTTCCGTTTTATGGTTTTTCTTTTTTAACAAAATTTTGTAAACACCTTTATTATTATGATGTAGTCCAATACCACGTGCACTGGAATGAGAAAAACAGACACACACGCACACACCCAAGCACACAAACGCACACACGCACAAAGGCAAACTAGAATTTATCATTATTAATTTTTTTTTTCGATTTTCCTTCATTACCAATACCATATAAACACTTTTATTAAAATATAGTCCAATCCCACGTGCACTTCAGTGAGAGAAACAGACTCACTTATAAGTAGAGTGCGGACCTCCACCACGGCAGCTTATTTCTGAACCTTTTGCTCGATCTTGACATTAATATGTATTGATTGGTGTGGATTTTCATACATTCAAATATGAGCCAAGTACGAAGTCTCTGTGTAAAAGATGTCAAAACTTAAGGCTGATTACGTGATATGGACATTTTACTTGTCCGTGACCTTGACCTTTGACTTTCCAGAATTTTATCATTTTCAGCTCTTTTAATAGTGACCTTGACCTTTGAGCTTCCAAAATTCAATCATTTCCAGCTCTTTAGAAAATAGTGACCTTAACCTTTGAGCTTCCAAAATTTAATCATTTCCAGCTCTTTAGAAAATAGTGACCTTGACCTTTGAGCTTCCAAAACTTAATTCCAGCTCTTTTGAAAATAGTGACCTTGACCTTTGAGCTTCCAAAATTTAATCATTTCCAGTTCTTTTGAAAATATTGACCTTGACCTTTGAGCTTCCATAATTCAATCATTTCCAACTCTTTAGAAAATAGTTCTTTCCTCTACGCCAAATAGCAAACACATAAATCATCCTTTAACTTCTATGATATTTTTGTCTATGCATTCAAGATTAATATTCCATTAATTTCTATTTTACTTTATCCTTTCTATTTTTTTTCTTTTTTTTTGTGAGGCATAAACTATTTAAGTCTCGTTTTATCTTATTAAAAACATAATATGGAGTAGGCCTACGTAAGACCCAGCTCCTCGAAATGCAAATAGATTAATTTTTTTTTCAGCTTCAAAATTAAATAGTAATAGTTTTCTTTGAAAAATTATAACGTTTATAACTGAACTCATATCTTCACAAGTTCAAAGTTGGAGCAAATGTTTTTATGTTGACCAGACTGACATGAGTCTTTTTATAGTTTATATATGACATATCTGTTTTTGACGTTGTTGATAGTTTATAGAGGATATATCTGTTTGGACATTGTTACTATTTTAGAATGATTTATTGTTAACTTGCTCTCATCATTTATTTATTTCCTTATTTCCTTTCCTCACTGGGCTATTTTTCCCTGTTGGAGCCCTTGGGCTTATAGCATCTTGCTTTTCCTACTAGGGTTGTAGCCTAGCTTATAATAATAATAATAATAATAATAATAATAATAATAATAATAATAATAATAATAATAATAATAATAAATAATATAAGCTTCCTCTAAGAAGCAGAATATTGTTAAGTATATATAGACTTAAAACTTTTTCTATCTCTCATCCACTAGCCCAAATAAATATATAAAACATCTCCCAAATGAAACAATTATTATTATATGAAAAATACCTGTGATTATTTTGCATATGCAATTCCAAGACGAAATTAACTTCCATAATGAAAGCTTGTCACTCTGAAATTCCTAATTTAAAAACC
>NC_090750.1:57857142-57886244 GCF_036898095.1 Palaemon carinicauda | reverse complement strand
TCAAACTTTAACCATTTCCAGCTTTTTAAATAACAGTTAATCCCTGCAAGTTTCATAACTCTACGATTATAATTCTGGCCAGGAAGCTGTTCATAAACAAAACACACACAAACAGGGGGTAAAACAAAACCTCCTTCCAACTTCGTCGGCGGAGGTAATAAAAAACCCTTATATCTGAAATATGTTTTTTTTTTCAAATTTGAACTCAAGATCAACATCTCAAAAGCACTTGCATGTTCTTAATTTTATGTTAACTAAATCTGGTCCATATAAAAGCTCCATGCTTAATGGACTTGGGCTGTATCACAAATGTTTATAACACATATTTTATTGTATCAAAGGCCAATAAAGATATAAATATAAAATATAAAAAACCAACAAAACATGACGTTATCTTTGTTAATAACATTGTCTCACTTCTGAAAAGACTTTACAATACACACCGTTCTCCGTTTTCTCTATTCCTTTCTAATCCTGCTTTCTTCCTTCCCTCTCTCTGTTCTCCATTATTCCTTATATTGTAATCATGTTCATGTATTTCTCACAGACATCTATTCTTTTCTCATATCGCTTTTCCTTTTTCTCTTTTTATCGCCTCTGTGTATTCCTTCCATAAACATTCATTGTGTCTTTTTCCCCTTCTTCCTCGTTTTTTCCTCGTTTATTGTTTTTCCGGTTTATTGGTTTGCGAAAATAGATGAAAGAAGACAGAGAAGTTGGATGAAAGGAAAGAGAGAAAAAAATAGTCTATATTTGATTCACTTTCTATTTGTTTCTCAAGATATTCTCAATATTCTATTATTATTATCATTGTTGTCGTTGTTGTTATTGTTATTGTTATTGTCATATTATTATCATTATAATTATATTATTATTATTATTATTAACATTATTACTTGCTAAGCTACCACCCTAGTTGGAAAAGCAGGATGCTATAAGCCCAGGGGCTCCAACAGGGAAAATAGCCCAGTGAGGAAACGAAACAAGGAAAAAAAAATATTCTAATAACAGTAAATGAAAATAAATATTTCCAATACAACTATAAAAACTTTAACATAACATGAGGAAGAGAAATAAGATAAAATAGTGCCCGAGTGTACCTTTTAACAAGAGTTAAGTTTGATTTATCTAATTATTTATCAAAATCTTGTTGGTCAACACGTAAAAGGATATAACTTGTTATTGTTTATATTTTTTTTCTTATATACAGGGATTAAAAACTTATCTTGTTTATTTATTTCTTTATTTCCTTTCTCACTGGGTTATTTTTCCCTGTTGGAGACCTTGGGCTTATAGCATCTCGCTTTTCCAACTAGAGTTGTAGCTTAGCTAGTAGTAGTAGTAGTAGTAGTAGTAGTAGTAGTAGTAATAATAATAATAATAATAATAATAGTAATAATAATAATATGACGATGATGATAACAACAACAACAACAACAACAACAACAACAACAACAATAATAATAATAATAATAATAATAATAATAATAATAATAATAATAACAACAACAACAAGCTATCAATGAAGATCTGTTATTCAACACCTGATATAATAAGCATAATTCTTCTTCTTTGGAACCAAAAAAAACTCTTTCATATCTACCGAGTATTTGTACAAAAATGTCTTTAATTATTCTAGTAAAAAAACTTTATTTGTATTAATCATTCTAGTAAAAACCCATCTGGATCCTATGTTACTTGTTTTTTACTGGTTTTAATATGTTTATGTGGACGTGCATTCAATGTCTTGAAAAAAACTAATTTTTTACGTATGGGATTATTCGCTGTCAGGAAAATTAAAATATCAAATTTTCTTAAGTATAAACATGTTTCTTCGAACCTTGTTTTCCTTCAATTAAAATAAAAACGATATAATATTATACCTCGCTCTTCTTGTTCTCTTCAGAAGGAAAGAAAAGATATGACGTATTGCGCAAGGT
Organism: Palaemon carinicauda; assembly: GCF_036898095.1. Taxonomy (NCBI): domain Eukaryota; kingdom Metazoa; phylum Arthropoda; class Malacostraca; order Decapoda; family Palaemonidae; genus Palaemon; species Palaemon carinicauda. The sequence goes on along the minus strand of NC_090750.1, from coordinate 57,884,304 downwards.
AGAGGAAAAGACCCAATTGCTTTATTCTCAAGAGGTTTCTAGCTATCGTTTTTCGCAAGTACACTAGCGGAATTAATTTTCCTTTTACGCCTCATGATATTTCAAAGATTTTTCTCCAGAGTTTGTAAAGTTTACTTATAGATTAGTGTAAGCGACTTGTCAATAATGATGGCTAACGCATTATTATTATTATTATTATTATTATTATTATTATTATTATTATTATTATTATTATTATTATTATTAATTATTATTATTATTATTATTATTATTATATTAATAGATAAGCTACAACCGTAGTTGAAAAAGCAGGATGCTATAACCCCAAGGGCTCTAACAGAGAAAAATAGCACATTGAGAATAGAAAATAAGAAAATAAATAAACTATCAGAGAAATAATAAACAATTAAAATAAAATATTTTAAGAACAGTAACATTAAATTAGATCTACCATATATAAACTATATAAAGATTTATGTCAGCCTGTTCAACATAAAAACATTTGCTGCAACTTTGAGAACTTTTGCAGTTCTAACCGATTCAGCTACCCGATTAGGAAGATCATTCACAACTCGGTCACAGCTGGAATAAAATCTCTAGAATACTGTGCAGTATTGAGCCTCATGATGGAGATAAAACCCCTAAATATCTTTTAACACTAGGAAGGAAATATCTGAGGCCCCAAAGAGCAGCGTAATCTAAAATTCATTATTCTATCCATAATACATTCATGAAATGGATAATGTATAATGTATAAGCATCTCGGTAATATGCTATAAAAACAAAATTGTGTTCTTCTTGGTAAGAGACAAAATAGAAAAAATGTTAATTATGTAAACTATTTTAATTCAATTTACGTCTAACTACTGTCAAATTAGTTAGGGGTGTTGGTGAGAATGGCAAAAAAAGGAGACCTGACTGATTGCAATAATTACAGAGGAATAACACTTACGTCAGTTGTTATGAAAATAAATAGTATGCTTATTCTAAAGGGACCGGAGAGTAAGGTTTAATGAAAAGCTGAGATATGAACAAGCAGGATTTAGAAAAGGTAGAAAATGCACTGACCAAATTTTCATTTTGAGACATGTTGTACAGCAATGCGTAGAATATAGAAATCCTCTTTTAATGGCATTTGTGGACTATGAAAAAGCCTTTGGTAGTGCGCACCGGCCAATTCTATTGAGAGTCCTGCGTTACTATGGAATTCCTCTTAAATATGTAAATTGAATTAAATCTGTTCATGAGCATAGCAAGTGCATAGTTAATGTTAAAGGAGGTTTATAAAATGAATTTCCAGTAAACATTGGTGTACTTCAAGGGAATGTGTTGTCACCTATGTTGTTTATCCTCCACATGGATTTTGTAATGCATGGAACAGTCCAGAGATGGTGAAGAAGAGTTGGTGATAGGAATTTAAGCAAGACCTAGAGTATGCCGATGATGCTGTCCTTGTTAGCAGAACACCACAGGATATTTGCAATGCTTGTTTATCATAATGCATGAAATATCACACGAAGTTGGGCTGAAGATAAATAGAAGAAAGACAGAGATGATGAGAACGGAGTATGCAATGGAAGAGGAAATATTATTGGAAGGAGAACGGATTAATAAGGTAGAATCATTGAAGTATTTAGGAACTATGATCTGCAATATAGGGTCTTTAGAATAAGACTTTAGTGAAAGATTAAAAAATAAAGGAAATAAGACAATGGTTAGGTTAAGTAATATTTGGAAATCAAATCGCCTGAAATTACATAAAAAAATCAGACTATATATCAGTTTAGTGACATCGGTGTTACTCTAAGGACATGAGTCAATGTTATAACAATGAAACAATCTCCAATAGATTTAGTACATTTTAGAACAAAGCCCTCAGAAGGATATTGGGAGTTAAAGGGCAGGACAGAATTAGAAATGAAACTATAAGAGAGATTACTCGAGTGCCATATGTGGATGAGATCATGAGGGGTAGATGGAGACCGTTTGGGCATGTCTCTTCGCACTCTCCAAGAGAGATTAGTTCACCAAACGTTCAGCTGGGCTTCACAAGGCACTAAAAGAGTTGGAAGACCAGGTCTACATGGCTGACGACTATGAAGCGCGAAGGAGGAGATGATGAATGGAGAAATATTGAATTAAAAGCTCAAGATAGAGACGGCTGGCGAAATCTAACAAGAGGCCCTTTGCGTCAATAGGAGTAGGTGGAGATGATGATGATGATGATGATAATTTATATATATATGTATGTATATATATATATAATATATATATATATAATTACATTTTTTACGTATAATCATGTGCATCTATCTGTCATTCGGTATTAATTATAAATTATCCAACTGATTTTCAACATCTGGTAAAATATAAACAAATTCGGATCCTTTTTCATTTTGTTAACTAGGATTCTAGTAGCCTATTGGAAACTACCATGTCTGGCGCTCTTCTGGACGGGAGTTCGAGTCACGCTCAAACTCGATAGTTTCTTGTAGTCTACAACCTCATTAGCAGTCATTGCCCTGGCCCTCCCTTGTCCTAGCTTGGGTAGAAAGGGGGCTTGGGTGCTGATCATATGTATATATGGTCAGTCTCTAGGGCAATGTCCTGCTAGAACATTGTCATTGCCTCTTGCCTATGCCATTCATGAGCGACCTTTAAACCTATTAACTGATTTCATGCAGCGTATGAGCTAACATTGTGTCAGCCAATCAAATAGATGTTTTTTTCTATTATGACTTTTATAAATAGCTTTACATTGTAATGTTATTTTCATTTATTTTCAATCTCACATATAATATATATATACATATATATGATATATATAAATATATACATATATATAATATATATAAATATATACATATAATATATATATATATATATAATATATATATCTATATATATATAAATATATATATCTATATATATACATATATATATATATATATATACTACATATATATATGTACATATATATATATATATATATATATAGTTGCTCTGATTACCGTCAATTATGATATTTACATTGTTGGACTTTTTTTTTTTTAGACAATATACCATAATTATGAAGAATGGTGTGGGGGGAGGGGGGAGTTGTATACCAATAGAGCCTAGATTATTGGGAGGTGATCATTACTAGATGATTTAGTGGAAACTTTGGATTTATCTGGGATTCTGTTAATCCAGTTAATCCACCCTCATTGTAAATCTGGATTTCTTATCTAATCCTAAAATATAGTAATACTATAGTGGGATTATAGTTAAGAATTATTTGTTTATAGGTACTTATTAGTATTTGGAGATTTTTTAATCAAAAGCTTTTACCCCATTCATTTAGTTTTCGAGAGAGAGAGAGAGAGAGAGAGAGGAGAGAGAGAGAGAGAGAATACTTATTTTTCATATATCGGATTCCGTTTACATGTATATTACTACACACATAGAGAGAGAGAGAGAGAGAGAGAGAGAGAGAGAGAGAGAGAGAGAGAGAATGCTTACTAAATCATATATTGGATTCCAACTTCCGTATTTATTACTACACATGAGAGAGAGAGAGAGAGAGAGAGAGAGAGAGAGAGAGAGCTAGAGCTCTTACCTCACGTATCTCATCCCCTTTAACTGATATTTGATCCCAAATTGATATTTCCATCGCTTTAAAAAAAGATTGAACCGCGTATGGCAACATGACACATTATGTAACTTATAAGATGAACATTATTTAAAAGCTGAATTACATAAATCCTAAAATGGATTAATTATATAAATCCTCAAATTGATTAAATGAGATGAAGTAGATATTTTGATTTACCGCAATTTCTTGTTGGTTAAAAAAACGAAAAAAAAAAGAAAAAACATTTGTCATCTTGAATAATAAAAAACACTAGCATATTTGTGTATGTATGTATGTATGTATGTATGTATGTAAGTTATATATGTATGCATACTGTATATGTATGTATGTATGTATGAATGTATGTATGTATGTATGTATACATAAACATCATCACAAATACCGTCGTTTCTAGTCCACTGCTGCACAAAGGCCTCAGACATGTCAATTTCATGTCTGGGTTTTAACCAGTTTTCATTACCACGCTGGCCAGTGCGGATTGTTGATGGTGGGAGACTTTAGTCTGATCGATAACAGCAAACTAACCTAGTATAGGTGACCTTGACTAATACACCTTTCATGATCATGGCGATATGTAAACCCTTTCACCACGTTAAGGTATCACCACTCAAAAAGGAGTGTATTTTATTATTATTACTATTTCAAATCTAGTTGGAAAAGCAGGATGCTATAAGTACAAGGGCTCCAACAGGGAAATGTAGCCCAGTGAGGAAAGGAAACAAGGAAAATATAAACATATGTGTATACATATATATATATATTATATATATTATATGTATATATATATGTATATATATATATATATATATGTACACACACATATGTATACATATAAACACACACATATATATATATATATATATATCATGTGTGTACGGGGAGTGTGTATATGTATGTGTCGAAATTGTACGTGTGCACCTGCTCCTCTAACGTACAAACAGGAATAGCTACTTGAAATATAAAATCAAATAATACGAATAGCAGGACTAAGAATCAAGTCAATCTCTATAAATACTTTCATTTAAAATAACAAGAATAGGAGAACATACAGAGCATGATGAAGAACAAGAACATGAAGAACAAGAACACGAACACCCGAGGGAGCATAAATCAGAAGCCGAGGAAATATTTGCATGAATACAAGCACAAGCATTAGAGAAAAGAAAAGGGTTTTGCTTGAGGGAAGGAAAATCACAGGGAGAAATCTTAATGAGAAAATGGAAGACCTGATGGATTAGTATTGACTTAAGAGGAATGCAATCTTTAAGTGTATGAATGCCGATTTCTAAGTAGTTATTTTTCGGTATATGGTTGTGTGGAGACTTGTGGAGGTGAATAAGATAGTTGTAAAAATAACTGGTAATCATGAGATAGCTTCCCTATGTATATACATGTGTTTATATATATATATATATATATTATATATATACATACAGTATATATATATATATATATATATACTATATATAAATATATATATATATTTATATATGCATCTACATATAAATATAAATATTTCTATATATAATATATATATATATATAAATATATTATACTGTTTATAAATATAAATATATATATAAATATATATATATATATATATGTATATATATATAATGGTATGGTTATAAATAAATAGTATATATATATATATATATTTATATATCTACACAACCTTAACTCTTTAGTTTTTTTAATATTATTGATCAACATTCTAAAAATGATTATTTTTAATTTTGGCCTTACCCACCAGCAGTAATTATTCATCACTAGTGAAGGGAAACAGATTGGGTAAAAAATTCCGATTTGAAATTGTTTTAAGCTATGGTATCCTAATAATATATGAGGCTTGTTTAATGAACCTGAAAATCTTTTAGTGAAAATGCGTTCATTTTAAACACGATGTGTGTTTATTTGATTATGTATACTGATTATTAATATCTCTCTCCTCTCTCTCTCTCTCTCTCTCTCTCTCTCTCAAAATACTTCTTGAAGGTAAAACCGGACAGAGGTATCTCTCTCTCTCTCCTCTCTCTCTCTCTCTCTCTCTCTCTCTCTCTCTCTTCATTCTAAACAATTGTATTTATTTTTATTATGTACAATGGTTATTAATTTCTCTCTCTCTCTCTCTCTCTCTCTCTCTCTCTCTCTCTCTCTCTCTCTCAATTGCATTTCACCAAGTTTTATTTAAGCTTTTCTAAATATAAACAGAACAATCTACACTTGCCTACATATATATAAATATATATAATATATATATATATATATATATATGTATATATGTGTATATATGTACACATATATACATATATATACATATATATATATATATATATACATATAATCCATATATCTATAGATTCTATCGTCAAAGTACAAGAGCGCACAAAAAAAAAAAAAAAAAAAAAAAAAACAGAAATCCAGATCGTCTCTTGGACTTTTCGCTTACTTCACCAATCAATTTTTAATTCTGCACTTTTCATTACCTATGAGAAAATTCTTATATAATTATATACATGCATACGTTGTCTATCTATTATTACACACTCATATATATACATATATATATATATATAGACACGTATCTATGCAAATATATGTATAATATGCATATGTATAGACACATACACATACCCACACACCACACACACACACATATATATATATATATATATAAATATAATATATATATATATATATATTGTTTATAACCACATGACTCTCCTACAAAGATTTAATTCTGAAACCGTTGAACTGGTCGATTTCAAAATTGCACTTCTAGCCCTTTTCTCGTAACCCCAACCCGATTATTTACTTAATTCCACCCTCTACAACTCTTGCAGTTATAATAAAAACCTCACCTGACTTCTACTGAAACCTGACTCCTTCGAAGTTAAAGAGAGCGATCCCAGGAACAGCAACAATAGAGAGAGAGAGGAACTTCAGAATATCAGGTCAAAGAATCTTGGATTCTTCACTGCCTGACCTCTGACCTCTTCTAAGGACGCGGATGCCTTTAGCGGGGTTAGAATTACGCCCTATGATATGGGAGAGGGTCACTCAGTAGAGAGGCAGACCTCCGCCGCCAGGCAGCTTATTTCTCGACCTTTGACCTTAATATGTATTAATTGGCGTGGATTTTCATACACTCAAATATGAACCACGTTTGAAGTCTCTGTGACAACGATGTCCAAAATTATGTCCCATTACGTGAATTGGACATTTTGCTTGACCGTGACCTTCAACCTTGACCTTCCAAAATGTTAGTATTTCCAGCTTTTACATTACAGTTATTCCCTGCAAGTTTCATTACTCTAAGATCAAAATTATAGCCAGGAAACTGTTCACAAACAAACACACAAAGAAGGGGTAAAACATAACCTCCTTCCAACTTCATTGGCGAAGGTAAAAATTAGATAGGGGATAAGTTGGGGGAAAGCTCTGCTACAATAGGTGTGTGTGTGTGGAGAGAGAGAGAGAGAGAGAGAGAGAGAGAGAGAGAGAGAGAGAGAGAGAGAGAACCTAAGAACAGAATCTTGCCCAGATTACTTCAATTTGTATAAATTGAACAGTCATGAAACAGTGGATACAGCGGCTTTGTATTACTAAACAAAATACATCATATGTCACTTGTCGAATTTTATCTTTATTCTTATTAATAATTGTCATTATTATTATTAATATTAATAATAATAATATTAAAAATAATAATAATAATAATAATAATAATAATAATAATAATAACAATGATACTACTAATAATAATTATGATAATGATGATAATTAATAATAATAATAATAATATTAATAATAATAATAACCATAATAACAATAATTATTATTAGTATTAATAATAATAATAATTATACATATTATTATTATCATTATTATTATTATTATTATTATTATTATCATTATTATTATTACTATCATCATCATCATTATTATTGTTAGTTATCATTATTATTAATATCATCATTATTATTATCATTATTATTATTATCACTATTATTATTATTATTTATTATTACTATCATCATCATCATCATTATTATTATCATTATTATAATTATTATTATTATTATTATCCTTATTATCATATCTTCCTCTATTTCAGAAACAAATATCCGGGTTGAGATTCCGAATGTTTTTATTGACTTGCCTGAAGCATAAAATAAACATAACTTTTAATACAACTGCAGATTATGATCGTTGGCAGCTAAAATCCATCAGTTATTTTGATAATATTTCAATTTAGTCACTGTCAATAATTTTCTCTCTCTCTCTCTCTCTCTCTCTCTCTCCTCAATCAATGATTATATGATGTTCAAAATATTCATTTTATTTAATGTCAATAACTCTCTCTCTCTCTCTCTCTCTCTCTCTCTCTCTCTCAATCAATGATTATATGATGTTCAAAATATTCATTTTATTTAATGTCAATAACTCTCTCTCTCTCTCTCTCTCTCTCTCTCTCTCTCTCTCTCTAAAGTCAATGATTATATAATGTTCATAATACTCATTTTATTTAATGTCAATAACACTCTCTCTCTCTCTCTCTCTCTCTCATCTCTCTCTCTCTCTCTCAATGTAAGTTATATTTCACAAATAAAGTTATTTTGATAATATTCATTTTATGCAATGTAAATAATTCTCTCTCTCTCTCTCTCTCTCTCTCTCTCTCTCTCTCTCAAAAATCCATGAATTATATTTCAGAGATAGTTATGTTCATAATATTCATTTCATTCCCTGTCAATAATTCCTATTCTCTCTCTCTCTCTCTCTCTCTCTCTCTCTCTCTCTCTCTCTCTCTCTCTAAAATCCATAAATTATATTTCAGAGATAGTTATGTTCATAATATTCATTTTATTCCCCTGTCAATAATTCTATTCTCTCTCTCTCTCTCTCTCTCTCTCTCTCTCTCTCTGAAAATAGCAAATACATGGAACAGACTTCCAGCGGACATTAACACAGCAAACGAATTGAAGATGAAGTTAGACAAGATCGTAAAAACTCTCTAAAACGTTTAAACTAATTCACCCTTCCCAAGAGCAAATGGAGTCTCCGTGGATGGACTAAAAAGTCTTTGAGACATACAAAATCCTCGTAACTCTCTCTCTCTCTCTCTCTCTCTCTCTCTCTCTCTCTCTCTCGAAATATACAGGAAGAAATGCAGTTATATTATACTAAATAAAGAACGATTATCTCCAAGCAATTTCAAATTCCGAATCTCTTCAACTACATAGACAACAACAACATCTAATGCAGCCCTCAGACATGTACAATCATGTGTGAAGATTTGCCAATTTTAATCACCACGCTGGCCACTGCGGCTTGATGATGGGAGATTTTGTCTGATAGTTAAAAGCAAACCAACATAGTATTGATGGCCCTGACTAGTACAGCTTTGCTGATCATGGCGATACACAAACCCTTTTCACCACGCTAAGGTATCCCCACTCAAATATAGAATATAGAAATATAAAATCTACAACCATTATAAGCTTTTCGTTCGAAATTACTATCACCCCCCCGAAACAAAAAGTCCCCTACTATATTAATAACAACTAGAAAGCATCCAGAGTGCAGACCTCCGACACGGCTGCTTATTTAGACAGTAGGCGTAATGACCTTGACCTAAGACTTTCAAAATTGAATGACTTCCACGTCTCAACAAAACAATTAATCCCTGTAAGTAATACTACTTTATGAGTAAAACTGTCGCCAATTTAGACTGTACCCATATTTTTTTCGGTCGACCTTTTACTCGACCTTGATCTTTCACCTTTGACATAGGACTTTCAAAATCTAATCACTTCCACGTCTCAACATAACGACTAATCCCTGAAAGTTACACTACTCTACGAGTAAAATTGTGGCCAGGAAATCGTTCACAAACAAACAGACTGATGGCTGATGTGGTAACATCCCTGACTGGTGAACGCCAGACCGAGGTCTCGCTAAATCTCGTTAGTTCCTTTAGTCGCTGCAGTCTCACCATCCTTGTGAGCTAAGGATGCGGGGTTGCGTGGTTGGGGGGGCCTGTAAGGTCTATCTGCTGAGTCATCATCAGCCATTATCTGGCCCTTCTCGGTCCTAGCTTGGGTAGAGAGGGGGCTTGGGCATTGTCCTGTTTAATAGGGCAATATCACTGTCCCTTGCCTCTGCCATTTATGAGCGGTCTTTAATCCCTTTAAACGGACAAACAGAAGCGAAAAGATAACCTCCTCCCAACTTCGTTTGCTTCGGTAATGAAAAAAAGAACCTGCTATAAAGAAATAGCACCAGGTACATAAAGCCTCTACGACGAAATTAAGCCTATCCAAAAATCAGACACCTCTTAGGCTTAATTTCATCATCTGAGCTCCCCCGTTAAATCGATATCAGATTTATATGGAGTAATGGGGACCTGTCTCCTTATAGGCTGAGACTGGTTGCTATATTGTATTTCTTGTTGTTCGTAAGTGTATTATTTTCTGGCGTTGCTTATGTCATTGTCAAATGTTGTTGCTGTTAAACCGAGTTGACCACCTGAGCTAGAAAAGTAGAATGGTCAGTCATTATTACTGGTATAGTATGGCAAATAAATTAAAGGGTGTTTCACCTTCATACATACACCGCATATGTAAATATATATAAATACATAATATATATATATATATATACTATATATTATATAACATATATAAACATATATACATCCATATATATACATATATATATGTGTGTATATATATATATATATATATATATGAACTGTATACATTTGCGAACCCTACACTCTCCTCCACATTACATGCAATCCACCCCAGTCGACTAGCTATCAGGATCACAAACCAATTATTTAGTAAGAACATCACATTGGAATACAACGGAACGAGCTAACAGTGTTGATGCTCAAGAAAGTAAGCCCGGACACTATTGCAGATGCCCGAGAGCGTGTGTGCGTTTGTTTAAAAGGCCGCTCATGAATGGCAGAGGCAAGGGACAGTGACAATACCATAGCTAGCAGGACAATGCCCTCTCCACGTTAGCTAGGGTCAGGAAAGGCCAGACAATGGCTGCTTATGACTCAAGAGGTAGATATATAAGCTCTCCCAAACCCTCTCATCCCTAGCTCACAAGGATGGTGAGTTGCAGACTACAAGAAACCATCGAGCTTGAGCGGGACTCTAACCCCAGTTTGGTGATCGCCAGGTAGGAACGTTTCCAATAGGCCACCACAACCTCATGTGTTTATATGATTTTTATTAAAGTAAATTACAGATATCATACACTTTACCTCCGCATTATGAGACTTTAGAAGGAAGCAGTCTTATTATTATCATGACTTGCTAAGCTACAACCCTAGAACGAAAAGCAGGATGTTATAAGCCCAAGGGTTCCAACAGGGAAAATAGCTCAGCGAGGAAAGGAAAATAAGTAAATAGAGACTTTAGAAGGAAGGCAGTCTTATTATTATCATGACTTGCTAAGCTACACCCTAGAACGAAAAGCAGGATGTTATAAGCCCAAGGGTTCCAACAGGGAAAATAGCTCAGCGAGGAAAGGAAATAAGTAAATAGAGACTTTAGAAGGAAGCAGTCTTATTATTATCATGACTTGCTAAGCTACAACCCTAGAACGAAAAGCAGGATGTTACTAAGCCCAAGGGTTCCAACAGGGAAAATAGCTCAGCGAGGAAAGGAAATAAGTAAATAGAGACTTTAGAAGGAAGCAGTCTTATTATTATCATGACTTGCTAAGCTACAACCCTAGAACGAAAAGCAGGATGTTATAAGCCCAAGGGTTCCAACAGGGAAAATAGCTCAGCGAGGAAAGGAAATAAGTAAATAGAGACTTTAGAAGGAAGCAGTCTTATTATTATCATGACTTGCTAAGCTACAACCCTAGAACGAAAAGCAGGATGTTATAAGCCCAAGGGCTCCAACAGGGAAAATAGCTCAGCGAGGAAAGGAAATAAGTAAATAGAGACTTTAGAAGGAAGCAGTCTTATCATTATTATTATAACTTGCTAAGCTACAACCCTAGTTGGAAAAGCAGGATGCTATAAGCCCAAGGGCTCCAACAGGGAAAATAGCTCAGCAAGGAAAGGAAATAAGTAAATAGAGACTTAGAAGGAAGCAGTCTTATTATTATTATTATGACTTGCTAAGCTACAACCCTAGTTGGAAAAGCAGGATGCTATAAGCCCAAGGGCTCCAACAGGGAAAATAGCTCAGCGAGGAAAGGAAATAAGTTAAATAAGACTACTTAGTCGAAATCAATTATTCAACATAACGGAAATGCTGGAGTCATTTCCTGCCAGAGCTTCCTCGGCGGAGGAAATAATATAGGACTTGTGGATGATGAGTAGGCCCTACTCTTATTAGGTTTCATTCTACTTATAAGGATAATTTTGTTTATTTGTTTGTTAAATATAAATATTTAAAATACCATTTCCTGTTTCTCTTGATTACACGATTTATCAGTTTCTGTAGCTTCGTATCCTTTTTTTCTCATCGCTTTGAAGTGCCACATAATTAATTCGCCAACGAAGTTGGAATGAGTTTATGTTTTACCCCATGTTTGTGTGTGTTTGTTTGCGAACAGCTCCCTGGTCACAATAATAATAATAATAATAATAATAATAATAATAATAATAATAATAATAATAATAATAATCATTATTATTATTATTATCATTATTATTATCATTATTATTATTATTATTATTATAATTATTGTTATTATTATTATTGTTATTATTATTATTATTATTATTATTATTATTATTTAAATAACAGTTAATCGCTGCAAGTTTTTTTCAATCGTAGAGCAAAGAAACCTGCAGGGATTAACTTTTATTTAAAAGCTGGAAATGATTAAATTCTGGAAAGCAGCTTATTTCTCGACCTTTTGCTCAGCGTTGGCCTTGACCTTTGACCTTAACACGTATTAATTGGCGTGGATTTTCATACTCTCAATTATTAACTAAGTTAAAGTCTGTGACAAGGATGTCCAAACTTACGGCTGATTACATGAATTGGGCATTTTTCTTGACCTTGACCTTAGACTTTGAACTTCCAAAATTTAATCATTTCTAATTTTTTACATAATAATTAATCCCTGTAATTTTTATTACTCTATGATTAAAATTGTGGCCAGGAAGCTGTTCACAAACAAACACACACAAAACACAAACAGGGGGTGTAAAACATAACCTCCTTCGAACTTTGTTGGCGGAGGTAAAAAAAATTATCAAATAAAACAGAAATTCTCACAAAACCCTAGACGCTCGTCCAAGGAAGACTGAACCTCGTTAAATGAAACGAGGGTACTTTAAGACAGTTAAATCTCGTGCACCGACTAAACAACTTCGCAGGGTGTTCCAACAATCTACTGCAAGGGTAGACTCGCAAGAGAAGAAGAGAAGTTTTGCAAATGGGGTGCACTGTTGATAATTGCATAATTGAGAGAGAGAGAGAGAGAGAGAGAGAGAGAGAGAGAGAGAGATAGAGAGAGAGAGAGAGAGAGAGAGAGAGGAGCTCTGAGCTTTAGACTTACAAGGCATAATGAAGACGACAACTAAATGGAAAATGGAATTCTTTTTTACCTATACACATATGAGAGAGAGAGAGAGAGAGAGAGAGAGAGAGAGAGAGAGAGTCCACCGACAGTGGAGTTGTAACACCCTGAATATTTGCAAATGCTTCTATTCCCTTATAAGTTTGGTGAATCTTATTTGGTTTTCTTCAAAACAAGACATTTCAACCTCATTCATAATCTATGAGTGTTTTTCCAATACCTCGGAACAAAATTAAAATTCGAAATAAACAAGGGAATAAATAAATTCAAAGAACTTGAATCTCATTGATTTTTGTTGTCTGAAAATACACTTTGAACTTATAGAGCAAAAAAAAAAAAAAAAAAATTCGAAGGTTTAAAGGTCACTCATGAGTGACAGAGGCAAGGGATAGTGGCAATACCACAGCAGGGCAATAATAAATGTTCAAAGGTTTAAAGGTCCCTCATGAGTGACACAGGCAAGGGACAGTGGCAATACCATAGCAGGACTATAAAAAAAATTCAAAGGTTTAAAGGTCACTCATGAGTGACAGAGGCAAGGGACAGTGGCAATACCACAGCAGGGCAATAAAAAAAAAGTTCAAAGGTTTAAAGGTCACTCATGAGTGACAGAGGCAAGGGACAGTGGCAATACCACAGCAATGCAATAAAAAAAAGTTCAAAGGTTTAAAGGTCACTCATGAGTGACAGAGGCAAGGGACAGTGGCAATACCACAGCAGGGCAATAAAAAAAAAGTTCAAAGGTTTAAAGGTCACTCATGAGTGACAGAGGCAAGGGACAGTGGCAATACCATAGCAGGGCAATAAAAGAAGTTCAAAGGTTTAAAGGTCACTCAAGAGTGACAGAGGCAAAGGGACAGTGGCAATACCATAGCAGGGCAATTAAAAGAAGTTCAAAGGTTTAAAGGTCACTCAAGAGTGACAGAGGCAAGGGACAGTGGCAATACCATAGCAGGACTATAAAAAAAGTTCAAAGGTTTAAAGGTCACTCATGAGTGACAGAGGCAAGGGACAGTGGCAATACCATAGCAGGGCAATAAAAAAAGTTCAAAGGTTTAAAGGTCACTCATGAGTGACAGAGGCAAGGGACAGTGGCAATACCATAGCAGGGCAATAAAAAAAGTTCAAAGGTTTAAAGGTCACTCATGAGTGACAGAGGCAAGGGACAGTGGCAATACCATAGCAGGGCAATAAAAAAAGTTCAAAGGTTTAAAAGGTCACTCAAGAGTGACAGAGGCAAGGGACAGTGGCAATACCATAGCAGGGCAATAAAAAAAGTTCAAAGGTTTAAAGGTCACTCATGAGTGACAGAGGCAAGGGACAGTGGCAATACCATAGCAGGGCAATAAAAAAAATTCAAAGGTTTAAAGGTCACTCATGAGTGACAGAGGCAAGGGACAGTGGCAATACCATAGCAGGGCAATAAAAAAAGTTCAAAGGTTTAAAGGTCGCTCATGTATGGCAGAGACAAAGGACAGTGACAATACCCTACTAAGCAATGCCCTAGAGACTGACCAAATACACACAACATCAGTGTCAACCACCACCCCCTATCTACATCAAGCAAGGACCAGGGAGGGCCAGGCAAATGGCTGCTGATGACTCAGCAGGGTTATAGGATTAAAAGCACCATTCTTGGTGTCTCGAAATTAATTTACTTTTCCTCTTCAAATATTCTCGATTTCATTATTATTCTTAAACAATCATATAGCCACTAATTTTCTCATATAATGTGTAGATTGAATTTAGGGAAATATCACAGTATATACCTATGGGTAATATATAAACGACCTTGACCTTCGACCTTTAGATGTATTACTTTTAGCGAATATGAACCAAGTTTGAATTCTCTGTGACAACGATGTCCAAACTTATGGCTTACTACGTGAATTAAACATTTTGCTTGACCGTGACCTTGACCTTGACTTTCCAAAATTTAACCATTTCTAGCTTTTTTACATAAAAGTTAATCCTTGCAAGTTTCATTACTCTACAATTCAAATTGGGACCAGGAAGCCGTTCACAAACAAATTCACAAACATACGAACAAACAGGGGTAAAACATAACCTCCTTCCAGCTTCATTGGCGGAGGTAATACTCATTACACACTCATCATTAGAATTATCGTACACTGTCACCTCAGCCTGTTCAGTGTGTATAAAATTATTGAAGGAGT
The DNA here is from genome assembly GCF_036898095.1 of Palaemon carinicauda. Taxonomy (NCBI): domain Eukaryota; kingdom Metazoa; phylum Arthropoda; class Malacostraca; order Decapoda; family Palaemonidae; genus Palaemon; species Palaemon carinicauda. The sequence continues at coordinate 57,868,926 of NC_090750.1, read as the reverse complement.
ATTTATTAATATCATCATCCCAATGGAAATAGTACTTTTTCCCTTTAAGGAATTTCGCCACGTAGAAAATATTCAACTGTTATTATTTATATAAAAAATGGTCGAACTGTTCATCGAACCGGGTTGTCGAACTGTTCGTCGAACCGGGTTGTCAAAACTGTTCGTCGAACCGAGTTGTCGAACCTGCTTGTCAAACGGTTAGAAGAGGTGGAATCGGTCACATAGGCATAAGGTTTGTGGACAATGAAGCCCCGCCCACTAAAGTCAAGCGAGAACAGAATTTCTTCAAAACGTTCGACGAACGTGTTCGACAACCAAATACCCCGTTCTCACTCTCGAACATAACTTCGAACACTTGTCTATCGAATCGCTCGATCGTGTAAAGCCGCTTAAGATATACGATATTCAATTACGGCTGTCGAACCAGAGTAGGCCACGCCCACACACCCATAATATTCATCGTACATGGGTTGAATGGGAATATGAATGTGTATGGACATCTAATAATAAGATTTAAATCATTGGGCTGGCTCTCTCTCTCTCTCTCTCTCTCCTCTCTCTCTCTCTCTCTCGTGGTTTGTATTTAGCTCCCTTAAGTAAAGAAATATTGCTAAGGTAAACATAAATCATTAATAATCTCTCTCTCTCTCTCTCTCTCTCTCTCTCTCTCTCTCTCTCATATATATAAAATATATTTAGTGGTTTGTAGTGAGGTCCTTGCTTTAAGCAAAGAAATTTTGATAAGGTAAACAAATCATTAATAATTCTCTCTCTCTCTCTCTCTCTCTCTCTCTCTCTCTCTCATCTCCTCTCTCTCTCTCTCTCTCTTTTCAGTGGTTTGTATTGAGGTCCTTGCTTTAAGCAAAGAAATTTTGAGAATATAGACAAAAATCATCAATAGAGAAGTTAAGAGGTTAATGATTTAAGAATCCACATTAAAATACCGGAGGGACACACGTAGATCCAAACCTTCCCATACCTTCTAGCATTATTCATATATATGTATATGTATATGTACTGTATACATATATATATATATATATATATATATGTTTATATATATATTTATATATATATATAAATATCTATATATATAAATATATATATATATATATATATATTTATATATATATATATATATATATATATATTTATATATATATATATATATATATACATTTATATAAATATTCAAACACTTGCTCTTTATTATATAGGGGAGAATCTTTAAAAATTAATCTAAAACTATAACGGGAAAAATCATAGAATGGGGAATTAGGTAAACAATATATTTAACCCTTTTTTTATTTATTAAAAATTCATTACCATGATAGATTCAACCAAAATATTTGCTGTATAATAGTAATACACCTCACCGCTTTATTTGGTAATAAACAGTAATTAACTTGACCACTAATTACTCAAAACTAAGGTCAGGCGTGTTAGATCAATTTAGCACAACACTTTATCTGGTAGTAAACAGTAATTAACTTTGACCGGTAATCAGTCAAAACTAACACAAACAGGGCTCATAATAGGAGTGAGGACATTTGTAGTAATTCTTCGTCTTTGTGTCGACAGAATGAGAGAGAGAGAGAGAGAGAGAGAGAGAGAGAGAGAGAGAGCCATTGTCAATAGAATTTAGAATTTTTTGTCAATGAAACTTAATTCTGGAGAGGAGAGGAGAGAGAGAGAGAGAGAGAGAGAGAGAGACCCATTGTCAACAGAATTTCTTGTCAATGAAACTTATTTCTGGAGAGAGAGAGAGAGAGAGAGAGAGAGAGAGAGGGAGAGACCCATTTTCAACAGAATTTCTTGTTAATCGGAACTTAATTCTGGAGAGAGAGAGAGAGAGAGAGAGAGAGAGAGAGAGAGAGACCCATTGTCAACAGAATTTGTCTAAAAAAATTTTAATTCTGAAGAGAGAGAGAGAGAGAGAGAGAGAGAGAGAGAGAGAGACCCAGTGTCAATAGAATTTAGAATTTTTTGTCAATGCAACTTAATTATGGAGAGAGAGAGAGAGAGAGAGAGAGAGAGAGAGAGAGAGAGAGAGAGAGTCGTTAATACCACCAAGGAGAGCAAGAATTGGAAATTTATATGCGATATATAAGGTATCGTCCCCTATATAAACGTATAATATTTACTCTAGAAATATCAATAAAATTATGAAAAAAATAAATCACAATATAACTTAGCGATGAGAGTTTAACTGTTATAATCCTCATAATAAAGTAACAATATAACATTGAAATTATAAGTGAAATTATGAAAAAAAAAAATAATCTAATCAGTCAATTCATTTAACCTTGCCACACATTCATCCCTGAAAGTACATAATCATTTATTTTTTAAATGCCATTGCCAGTTACACGTTTATTACTCTATTAGTTATACTATATATCTGCTAAGTTATGTCATATTCCCTCTATTGAAACCTTGGACTGGAAACCACCAGTGAGCGGAAACAGATAGATAGATGAAGATAGATAAATTTAAATAAAAATAAACCTGGTTGCTGGTAAGAAATAAAACATTTACGTACCAAGTATTTGCGTAAGCATACGCAAGAACGCATTACGTATTAGAAAATTGGAAGATATCGATTTGTATGTCTCTCTCTCTCTCTCTCTCTCTCTCTCTCTCTCTCTCTCTCTCGTGCGTCTATTCGGTTAATTACAGGAAGTAACTGCATCCGAGAGGTGCTCATCTCGCAGTGCAAACACCGCAGACATTTTCAGCATCCTCTCTCTCTCTCTCTCTCTCTCTCTCTCTCTCTCTCTCTCTCTCTCGAGCCTATTCAAAATAGGAACGATGGGAAGCAAATATCCAAACTGGGGGCTGTTGGTAAATTGGTAGCGTAGCCCAAATTAGATAAAAAATGGTTTAACAGATGAAAAAAGCAGTTCAAAACTGTCATATTATACTTCATATTCCTTTGATATTGAGGCCAATAACAGAAACACCAGCAACAAATAATAGTAATTAACATAATAACCAAAAAGAAAAAAAATATAGAGACAACAATAATATCAATATCCAAAAGACCGGGATCTGACTTCAGTCTCGAAGAGAGAGAGAGAGAGAGAGAGAGAGAGAGAGAGAGAGAGAGAGAGGGGGGGGGGTTGGAACATAGTAAACAGAATTTCTTATATGTGACTATAAAATATGCAAAAGATATATCCATAAGATGTTGATTATAAAGACTGCTTTTGAAAATTAAATGGTATTGGGAATTATCATAAACTGAGACGAGAGGTAATTCGATTATTCAAATCATATTTTTTTTCTTTCTTTCCATTATCTCACTCGTTCACTAGAAAAGCACTGAGTGGAGACCTCCGCCACGGCAGCTTATTTCGGTCGACCTTGACCTTTGACCTAAGACTTTCCAAATTGAATCACTTCCACATTTCAACATGAAAATTAATCCCTGAAAGTTTCACTACTCTGAGTAAAATTGTGGCCAGGAAGTTGTTCACAAACAAACAATTAAACAAACATTGGGCGAAAACATAACCTCCTCCCAACTTCGTTGGTGGAGGTATTTATTCACGTAAATCATGATAAGCATTAATGAAAATCGTGAGTTATGAATATATTAAATACAGAGTAGAATCCTATACAATGTAATTTCCTGAGGCCATTTCCTAATTCAATTTCTCAGTCAAGGCTCTAACCAACAAGAGTTTGCAATGTGGTATAAAAAAAGAAAAAAAAATTATATTTTATGGTTACAAATTTTTCGAAAAAAAAAAATTTTAAGGTTACAAATTTTTCGAGTAAAAAAAAAATTTTATGGTTACAAATTTTTCGACAAATTTTTCGATCTGGAAGTCTAGTCTAAAAACTACTACTTTTTTTTTTTTTTACTACAATTCAGAAAGTCTAAGAATGAAGTAATATCTTCAAAGGGATTTAAACCATATTTACCGGGACTGTACAGAGGTTCCTTAACATATAACTTAATTGCTTCCAAAAAAGTCTTTCGTAAGTCGAATTCTGTTATATTTTGGGGTTAGGTAGGCCTATCATGAATCCCATGCCTATGATTTCCTGCTATGAGAGTCAACAAATAGTCGGGTTTCTTATGAAATAGATATCAGGTTATTACAAATGTCGTTTTGCTTACTGTATTAAATAATATAATATTGTTTTATTAAAGTATTTCTTTATCTTTGTTATTTTCAGTTTGATTTGCGGTTGTATCTCCGATTATTTGTAAGTCGAAGTCCTCCTGTATTATTCAATTCTGTATCTAAATCATACAGAGAACCGTAATTCACCATTGCTTAACTTCACTTCAAGTCATGTCAAATTTAAGCTAGTAGGATATTACTAGTATTCATAAATCATTGTTATAAAGACGTTCTTTTCAACCTTCGCTTATACATTAACCTCATTTGGGGACGCCATGTATTTGCCTAAGCGATGAGGGGGAAAGGGAGACTCACTGAATGTCTATTGCAGTTCAGAGTTTTGTTGAAAACACTTTAGATATAGAGACAATCAGCACCTGACATCCTTGGTGGGATGAATAATGATCTATCTATCTATCTATCTATTGATCTATCTATCTGTCTATAAATATTATATATATATATATATATATATATATATATATATATAATTTGTATTCCACAATTTTGATTAAATCGTACCTAGTGAGTCACATGAACAATCTTATAATGAAGACACCATCAGCTCCATTCCCCATTTTCACCATCCTATTGAATCTCATCCTTCCTGCTACACACTCATTTAAAAACATTACACACCAATAAAAAAAAACAGAATTCACAAGGCTACAATTACAGCTGTTCAAAGCTTTCATCGTTGATTTTCAAGCATCAAAAAGCATTTGATAGACAGCATTATAACATCCCCTTGACTTCTACTAGCTCCCTAAACGTTATTCCAAACGTTACTCTCCACTCGGAAGAATTTAATGCAACGTTTAATGTAATACTTCATAGCATCTCTCGGTGTGGACGTCTGATTTCCCAAGGGCACGGGAATCTAAAGAACAAACAGGGAAGATGAACGTTTTACTCATAGGCTGCCAAGTTACCAACGTTACTTACGGGCTGCCAAGTTGCCAACGATACTTACGGCCTGCCAAGTTGCCAACGTTACTTATTGGCTACCGAGTAACCAACGTTACTTATGGGCTGCCAAGTTACCAATTTTATTTACGGGTTCCCAAGTTGCCGACGTTACTCACGGGCTGCCAAGTTGCCAACGTTACTAACGGGCTGTCAAGTTGCCCACATTAACGAACTGCCAAGTTACCAACGTTACTTACGGGCTACCAAGTTGCCAACGTTACTAACGGGCTGCCAAGTTGCCAAAGTTATGGGCTGCCAAGTTGCCAATGTTACTTAAGGGCTGCCAATTTGTCAATGTTACTTAAGGGCTGCCAATTTGTCAATGTTACTTAAGGGCTGCCACGTTGCCAACGTTATTTACGGGCTGCCAAGTTGCCAACGTTACTTATGGGCTGCCAAGTTGCCAATGTTACTTATGGTCTATCAAGCTGCCAAAGTTACTTATGGGCTGCCAAGTTGCCACTTGTAGGCTGCCAAGTTGCCACTTGTGGGCTGCCAAGTTGCCAATGTTACTTAAAGGCTGCCTTTATCAATGTTACTTACGGGTTGCCACGTTGCCAACGTTATTTACGGGCTGAAAAGTTGCCAACGTTACTTATGGGCTGCCAAGTTGCCAATGTTACTTATGGGCTGCCAAGTTGCCACTTGTGGGCTGCTAAGTTTCCACTTGTGGGCTGCCAAGTTGCCAACGTTACTTACGGGCTGGCAAGTTATCAACGTTACTTAGGGGCTGGCAAGTTACCAACGTTACTTAGGGGCTGGCAAGTTACCAACGTTACTTAGGGGCTGCCAAGTTGCCAACATTACTTACGGGCTGCTAAGTTACCAACGTTACTTAGGGGCTGCCAAGTTACCAACGTTTGGACTCAGTGTTCCTCAAAATGATGGGGCATTCTAAAACCAACCAACCAACGTCTTATAACAGAGGAAGGGATACAGACGATGATGGTTTCACTTTGAGGAAGTGAGGAATCATTTTTTAACCTAGTCTTGTTTCTTTTATTTAGGGTAATTTTTCTTTTATTGTTTATTCGTTCAATCTAAGGATGAATTAATGTACTGGAGTGACTTACAAACGAAGAGGTCGGCTTGTAAAACTAGCAATAACAACAACAAAAATAATAATAGTCAAGTAACGATAAAAGATAATCATGAAAAATAATACAATCAATTATAATAGCAAAAACAACAGCAAAACGAACAATAGTAACAGCAAAAACAACAACAACAATAATAATAATAAAAAAACAACAATATAAAAAACAACGACAACAATAAGAGCATAAACAATAATGAAAATAACAGCACAAAAACAATAATAACAAAGAAGCAACAACAACAATAAGACTAACAGCAAAAAACAACAAAAAACCACAAATTTAATAATAACAGCAAAACAGCAACAATAACAACAACAACAACAACAGCAAACAGCATCAACAACAACAACAACAAAATACCGCCTCTTTCAACCTTTAGAAAAATTACAATTGAAATACTAATCGTTGTTATCATCGCTTTCAAATCTATAAATCGATCATTTCAGCCTCATTAACGTCCACATTCAATCATTTATCAAGCATTTGATCTTATCCATTCGATTTACAACGTTTCTGTATATATAACTAAATGGCTACGAGGAAAAAGCAATAAAAGTAATTTGTATACAAAACACGAAAGACGTGTATGTATATATATATATATATAATATATATATATATATATATATATATATATATATATAATATATATATATATATATATATATATGTTTATATATATGCTTATGATTTATTTATATAAATTTAAACAAACACACACATATATATACATATATATATATATATATACATATATATATACATATATATATATATATATATATAGAGTATATATATGATTACACACATAGGCTATATACATTATATACATATGAATATATATATATATATATATATATATGTATATATATAGATGTAAATATATAAACATATATATATATATATATATATTTACATCTATATATATATATATATATATATATGCATATATGTGCCTTTGTTTGTAGAAGATAAGACTGTCGACACGTGAAAAGCATAAAATAAATATCATAGCCAAAAAAGGAAAACACTTGATAGATTTTTGTACTTTCATTTTGTAAATGACGTCACCGGACTCATAATGAAAACAGGAAAAGCTAGAGGGGCACTCAGTAAAGCGCAGACCTCCGACGCGGCAGCTTATTTATCGACCTTTTGCTTGACCTTGACCTTAACATGTATTATTTGGCGTGAATTTTCATACACTCAAATATGAACCAAGTTTGAAGTCACTGTGCCAACGATGTTCAAACTTATGACTGATTACGTTAACTGGATATTTTGCTTGACCGTGACCTTTGACTTTGACCTTCCAAAAATAAATCATTTCCAGGTTTGCAAATAACAGTTAAACCCTGCAAGTTTCATTACTCTTAAGATTAAAATTGTGTTGACCTTTGACCTTGACCTTCCAAAATCTTATCATTTCCAGCTTTTTATATAATTAATCCTTGCAAGTTTCATTACTCTACTATTGTAATTGTGGCCAGAAAGCTGATAACAAACAAACAAACAAACACACAAACATGGACGAAAACATAACCTCTTTCCAACTTCGTTGGCGGATATAATAAAGAATGAAATATACATATAAAAAAGGAGGATTTATAAACGACCAGTATCTCAAGGATTCACAAAGGATTCGTATTTAAGATAAGAGGATTTATTTCCCAGTAATCCCGTTTGATTCAATTTTCTCAAATCAGATTTATCTAGGATTATCAAGAGGCTGTCCGTTTTGGGATTCATTTTCTTGTATAAATACAATATTCTTGTATTTTCATTCTCATTGAGAGTCTGGTGATGTTATCTACATGGCAAAAGTACTGATAACTATTTAATTATTTCATTTTTCTTTTCGTGGTTATAATACCCACATGGATTTATTTATAGTATAATTATACATACATACATACATATATATATATATATATATATATATTCATATGCAATACACTCATATATATATACTGTATATTCATACATGAAAACAAATATATTATATAAGCTACACAAATTGTATATATATATATATATATATATATATATATAATATATAATATAATATACAGTTCGGACTGTCCCTCGCAAGAAAAAAAAATGAAAAAGAACAAGCATTGTCCTACTCGATAGGGCAATTTCACTGTCCCTTGCCCCTGACTTTCATGACTGGCCTTTAAACCTTTAAACGCAGCAGAGATGTGGCTTTACAGCAGGATGCTCAAAATACCCTGGTGGGATAGAGTCACTAATGGTGGAGTAATGCCCTACTTGGAGTGTAGAGACCATTGGTAAAGGAAATAAGAAAAGAGACAACGGAGTTTTGTTGGGCATGTCAAAAGAAGAGAGAAAATAGACCACTTGCGTCTCACTGGGAGGACAGAAGGGGGAGAGGGCATTGGACATGGTACGTGGACAGTATTGTGGTGGGTTTGGGAGAGTAATTATATACCCAATCAAGTGATACAAATGGCTAGAGACAGGGAGAGGTGGAAGCAATTGGCCGCCTATGTCAAGATACGGAACTACAATAAGAAAGTGTACACACAATATATATATATATATATATATATATACATATTTATATCTACAAACTACGGAAGTTCGCGGGGGTGACTGACACAAAAAGACCATAAACAGATGCAAGTGGAAGGACTTGTCTGAGGCCTTTGTTCTGCAGTGAACTAGTAACGGCTGATGATATATACATATGTACACACACACACACACACACACACACACAATATATGTATATACAAGTATAAACATAGTCTATAAATATATATATATATATATATATATATGTATATATACAGTATATATATATATATAGAGAGAGAGAGAGAGAGAGAGAGAGAGAGAGAGAGAGAGCACAAATATTAACAAATCCAAAGTAAGGCTGAAACAACCTTCATAAAAGTTTTTTTTTTCTATAGTTTTCTTTCATAAGTCTTCAAAGTATCGCATCATCTTTGAAAAATAACCACTTTTCATCGATCTATGTGCTTACAGTGACAATCCCCTATCTGGCGGGACAATGCCCTAGACACTAACCATATAGACATATGATCAGCACCCAATCCCCTTCTCTACACAAGCTAGGACCAGGGAAGGCCAGGTAATGGTGGCTGATGACTCAACAGGTAGACCTATAGGCTCCCCCAACCCCCAATCCTTAGCTCACAGGGATAGTGAGGTTGCAAACACTACAAGAAACTATCTAGCTAGAGCAGGACTCGAACACCAGTCCACCCATAGCCTGGCATGGACGTTTCCAATAAACCACCAAAACCTGTGTTTGGCGTGATAAGCTATGATGATGAACAAAATGGCTTTAAAAAATCGTATCTAGGCAATAGACTCGTTTAGCGTCCTGATACATCGGAATAAATGTTGAGAGTTTGCACCGCTCACAAGGGTATTTGCATTAAAGTCCAGGCAAGTTTGGACGTTAAGGAAAGATGTTGGCCCCGCGGTGAACTCGCTTTAATCTAACGCGAGTGGAAGTGTAGATGGAAGATATTGATAAAATGCATCGTAGTTTGCCGTTATGGGCTATCATTGTGGTGATCGTAAATGTTTAAGTTTGTATTCGTACAACATTATATATATATATATATATATATATACACAATATATATATATATATATATATATATACATATCAATATATCTAAATGCTTTAAGCAACAATGTAAGCATAAGAGACTTGAATATATACATATACGTATTATGCAATCAATTATTAGCATTAAATTTCCTCATCTCTGAATTTCCCCTTGACTTTGAAATCGTACAGGAGAACATTAACAGAATGCGAAATATAACGTTACTTTTTTAACGTGTGTAATAACAACAAGAACAACAATAATCACAATTAAAAGTACTATTAAAGTTTATCACAAGCAGTTCTTGTTATTTCACACTTGAAGGAGTAGGAGATCATGTCAATGAAATTTTACCCTAATGCATAGTGGCCCACACAAAAATTAAAACTCCACATTACTACAAAACATCAATTTGCAATAGGAAAAAAAACGGATATAAAATATAAGGATATATGTGAGGTTAGCCTTATTAGATCTAATTTAACTGTTTCTCGCCTACCTAAAGGGAAAATGTAACCTAGTTCTAATTGTTCAAATTTAGCATTCATAATGTTACCGTTGTCATTAGTTTTACAACGTATAAAAATCATTGGTTTACGTGTTTATAATTCAGAGATGAATCACAGCGAGGTTTGACTTGGTATTGTGGACTCTTTAATAGTAATTAATGGCAGAAACGACAGAGAAACCTAATATTTCATGCAAGAAACCATTTAAAAAAAAAAAAAAATAATTTAAAATGTAAGGCTACATCGAGGCAACTTTGATAAATCTAACCTGATGTAGGGTCAATGTTGCCAGATATGGGGATTTATCCCTAGATTTGGGGATTTTGGATGTCTGATGGGGATATTCTGTACAAATTTCTAAGAAGAAACAAAGATGGGTAAACCTTTACATTGTTGCAATTATTTTTCTTGCGCTCACATGAAGGATAATGAGAAATTTTTATATTAGTAAAGCCTACGTAATCAAAAGAAAATGTATTTATGAAAATGGGGATTTTTCGGTTGTTTTGGGGATTTTTTATCATGAGTTTGGGGGATTTTTAGACTGGCCAATCTAGCAACACCGCGTAGATGCCATGTTGCTACATAGTCATGAGAGAAAACAGTCCCGTAATCTAACCGTTATAGCAAATACATGTAACACTAGGCTTACCTTTTACACCTGTAAAATGACACCTGGTACTATCAGAATGGAAATCACATAATTTCATATTAAGAGAAAACTTCTATCCTTTGTGTTTTTATAAATATTCCAGTAATCACAAGAGCATACACATTACACACGATAACTAACTTTCGACTAAGTAAACAAAACTTCGGCGGAAGAATACATCACCGGGCCGTATTATTTTTCTGATGATATTCAAAATTTAAAGATTTAACGGGTAAAGTTTACGTTTATACCATAGACTAAAATTAAATATATTAATGAAAAAAACAAAAATAAAGGTAGCATAATAATCATCAGTAACTAAACATCGAAACTAAAATAACAGTCGAGAACTAGTTCCACTTTGGTCTTCACATCACCAAGCAGTGTTATTTTTCTGACGATATTCAAAATTTAAAGTTCTATCAGTCAATTTTACGCTTATATCATAAAATGAAATTAAATACATTAATAAAAAGAAATAAAGGTAGCATAATAATTATCAGTAATTATACACGAAACTAAAATAACAGACGATAACTAGTTCCACTCTGGCCTTCACATTTCTAGATTCCAACAAGGATTTCACTAACAAAAAACAACAAAAAAAAAATGACACAAAGTTGTCATATAAGTTTTTTAAATAAAAAGTGAAATGGTAACTGGTAGGGATATGTGATCGCTAGAGAATAAAAAGAAAAGCAAAGCATTTAACACCCTCTAAAGTACAATATATGTTAATTACAGTTTTATTCCCTTTGTATTTTGCCGTCATCCAATTTAAAACGAGTTGAGCATAAAGACATTAAATCT
>NC_090750.1:57849642-57852142 GCF_036898095.1 Palaemon carinicauda | reverse complement strand
TTTATAGAGAAATTTTAGAATTCCCTGGCGCTGATTTTTTTTTTTAAGAATAATTACGCCAAAATTAAGAATCCAAATAATTCCAATATTATAAATATAGTTATTTTATTAAGATATTATTAGGACACACTGTTTAGAAAAAAAAAAACAGTAATTTTAATCGGGAATTCTCCGTAAAAAAATATATTGTTCTCAACCGTATCTCAATAAAATACAGGCAACCGTAATTTTACCCTACTTTGTTATTATCATTTACGCGTTGGTGACCGTAATATCACTCATTTACGTTAATATATCAATTCTTAAAACGGCAAATGTCTGGCAACATTTAGTTCAGAATTTTTACCGTTTGTTTACGGCAAATTTTCTAAGTGTATCTGAAACCCTCTACTAGAATTTATCCTTCAAAGGTTTAAAGGCCGCTTATTAATGGCGGAGGCAAGAGACAGTGACATTGCCCTAGCAAGTAGGACAATGCCCTAGAGACTGACCATATATTATATGATGAGCGCCCAAGCCTCCTCTCCACCCAAACTAGAACCAAGGACGGTCAGGCAATGACTGCTGATGAATCAGCAGATAGACCTACAGGCTCCCCCAAACGCCCCAACCTTAGCTTACGAGGATGGTAAGGTTGCAGACACTAGTGGCACTAACAAGTCTGAGCGGGGCTCGAACCCTCGACTGGCAAACACCAGGCAGAGACGTTACCAGTCAAACGAGTCTGAGCGGGACTCGAACCCCCGACTGGCAAACACCAGGCAGAGACGTTACCAATCAAACGAGACTGGGCGGGACTCGAACCCCCGACTGGCAAACACCAGGCAGAGACGTAACCAATCAAACGAGACTGAGCGGGACTCGAACCCCTGACTGGCAAACACCAGGCAGAGACGTTACCAATCAAACGAGTCTCAGCGGGACTCGAACCCTTGATTGGCAAACACCAGGCAGAGACGTTACCAGTCAAACGAGTCTGAGCGGGACTCGAACCCCCGACTGGCAAACGCCAGGCAGAGACGTTACCAGTCGAACGAGTCTGAGCGGGACTCGAACCCCCGACTGGCAAACGCCAGGCAGAGACGTTACCAGTCGAACGAGTCTGAGCGGGACTCGAACCCCCGATTGGCAAACGCCAGGCAGAGACGTTACCAGTCGAACGAGTCTGAGCGGGACTCGAACTCCCCACTGGCAAACGCCAGGCAGAGACGTTACCAGTCGAACGAGTCTGAGCGGGACTCGAACCCCCGACTGGCAAACACCAGGCAGAGTCGTTACCAATTAAACGAGTCTGAGTGGGACTCGAAACCCCGACTATAAGCAGCAGGCAGAAAAGTTATCAATCGAACGAGTCTGAGCGGGACTTGAACCCCTGACTGGCAAACACCAGGCAGAGACGTGACCAATCAGGCCACCACAACCCATAGTATCTATCCTACAATCCCCTTTAAAGGTTGCAGCATTATAAAAAAAGATATATAGGTTTCCCCGCAACCAATACCGGATCTCATATTTGTGAAAAATCAGAACAACTGGAAATATGAGAATGATCCATTTTATCTCGAGTTAGAGAGATGCAGCATCCGTTGAAAGGGTAGATTCCAAATAGTATCGAATAAACTCATCAGTCTTAAAAATTTTGTTTTTTAATACCCTCACACACACACGCGCGCATACACACACATACACACACACAACCCTTTTGGCTGATGTTTTTGACAGTAAACAGAGTAATGAAAAACTTGAACTTCCTCATTCTTGTTGTCCTGAGGCTAAACTAACTAGTTTAGCTTTTCGATCTCGCGAGATTAAAGCTCTGTTGATGGGCCTTGATGCTTATGGAAGTGTAGACCCAAATGGTATTTTTCCTTTGTTTTTTTTATAAAGACAGCAGATTTCTTAGCTCCAAAGTTATCTGTCATGTTGCGCAAGTTAGTAAGAAGAAGAGCTTTTAGCACTTGTTGGAGAATTGGTAATGTTACTCCTCTATGTAAATGTGTTTGTGGTAGCTCAAGTCCCACTGATTACCGCCCAATTTCCATAACTCCCATATTATCTAAAGTTTTTGAACGTCTTCTGGCAAAACGTCTTAATAGGTTTTCTGAAGGTAATCACCTACTCCCTAGTTTGCAATTTGGTTTTCGTAAAGGCCTTGGAGCATGTGATGCCCTTCTTACAATCTCCAATGCTGTACAGAAATCCCTTGATTGTGGTCAGGAAGTTCGTATGATTGGCCTTGATTTTAGTGCTACCTTTGACCGTGTTAATCATGAGGCCCTTGTTTTCAAACTGAAACAGTTGGGAGTGGGTGGGTCGTTTCTTAGCATTATTATTGATTTTTTAAGTAATAGATCTCAAAGAGTTGTTGTTGATGGGCACCATAGTGAGTATAGGAATGTGATATCCGGTGTTCCACAGGGTAGTGTTCTTGGCCCATTACTTTTCATACTATATACACATGACATGTGGTTTGGCCTAGAAAAGAACCTTGTTGCATATG
>NC_090750.1:57839642-57847142 GCF_036898095.1 Palaemon carinicauda | reverse complement strand
CAAGGGTCTCCCCCCCCTCTCTCTCTCTCTCTCTCTCTCTCTCTCTCTCTCTACTATTTGCAATTGTCTATAATTTCCTTTCCCTCTTTCTATATTCACTTTTCCATCAATTCTTCCTTACATCTTTAGTCATAAATTCTCTCTCTCTCTCTCTCTCTCTCTCTCTCTCTCTCTCTCTCTCTCTAATCCCCACATTTGCTTTTCCCTCCATTACTTGTACTTACGAATTTCTCCTTTTGTTTTACAACGGTAAAGAGCTTTTGGGTTTCGTTAATAATACCCTTATTAGTTATCATACCCCCTGCATGAAATATATATTCCAAAAGCTGTTTACGGAGTAATTAACAAACCCATTTTATTTTCAGTTTGAACTAAATGTCAACCTTCAATAGGATTTAACGTGAATTACTAACATCGTGAAATTAACGTCACCTCGCTGTGTGTTATTTGAATTGTTAAATCGTTTCAATCTTTTCTAAATTCATATTTCTTTTGTTGCAAAACGTTTCCTTCGTTATGGGGACCCTAATTTCGTTGTAATTCCTCTTCCTGATTTGATGGTGAAATAAACTTTTTTTATTTTTTATTCTTTGGCTGTTATTATTTTGCGTGCATGTATCTTTTAAGTCTTTCTAAAAAATATATTATTTTGTGTATATATTCTTTGACTCTTTATAGAAAATCATTATTTCGCGTATTCTTTGTCTTTCGACAAAAATAAAATTTTGCGTGCATGTATACTTCAACTCTTTATAAAAAAAAAAAAAACTATTATGCGTACTTGTATTCTTCAAGTCTTTCTAAAAAATCATTATTTTGTGTGCATGTATTCTTTAAGTCTTCCTAAAAAAAATATTATTTTGTGTGCATGTAGTCTTTTAAGTCTTTCTAAAAAAATTATTATTTTGTGTGCATGTAGTCTTTTAAGTCTTTCTAAAAAATCATTATTTTGTGTGCATGTATTCTTTAAGTCTTTCTAAAAAATCATTATTTTGTGTGCATGTATTCTTTAAGTCTTTCTAAAAAATCATTATTTTGTGTGCATGTATTCTTTAAGTCTTTCTAAAAAATTACTATTTTGTGTGCATGTAGTCTTTTAAGTCTTTCAAAAAAAAAAATATTATTTTGTGCATGTATTCTTTGTGTTTTTCTAAAAAATTATCATTTTGCGTGCATGTATTCTTTAAGCTTCTCTAAAAATTATTATTTTGCGTGCATGTATTCTTTAAGCCTCTCTAAAAATTATTATTTTGCGTGCATGTATTCTTTAAGTCTCTCCATGATATTATTATTTTGCGGACATGTATCTTTTAAGTATCCCTAAAGAAATATTATTTTACGTGCATGTATCTTTTAAGACTAACTAAAAAATATTTTGCGTGCATGTATTCTTGAAGCCTCTCTAAAATAATTATTATTTTGCGTGCATGTATTCTTTAAGTCTCTCTAAAAAATTATTATTTTGCGTGCATGTATTCTTTAAGTCTCTCTAAAAAATTATTATTTTGCGTGCATGTATTCTTTAAGTCTCCCTAAAAAATTATTATTTTGCGTGCATGTATTCTTTAAGTCTCTCTAAAAGAATATTATTTTGCGTGCATGTATTCTTTAAATTTCTAAAAAATTATCATTTTGCGTGCATGTATTCTTCAAGTCTTACTCAAAAAATTATCCTTTTGGTGCATGTATCCCCTAAGTATCTTTAAAAAATATATTATTTTGCGTGCATGTATTCTTTAAGTGTTTCTAAATAAATTATTATTTTATGTGCATGAATTCTTTTAGTCTTTATAAAAAAAAATACTATTTAGTGTGCATGTATTCTTTAAGTCTCACTAAAACATCATTTTGTGCGCATATATATATATATATATATATATATAAATAAGAGAGAGAGAGAGAGAGAGAGAGAGAGAGAGAGAGAGAGAGATCCAATGATATAATCATAATTTACATTGATAACGGAACAAATTGATTCTGACCTAACCTACACGATAGAGACTCTACCATATCGGAATTCCATTAAACTTAGATTAATGTCAGACAGGAATTCATTCCGTCTAGCCCAGACACGTCAACTTCCAACTGATAAGAGGACTCGTACACACACACACACACACACACGCGCGCGCGCGCGCGCGCACGAACGCGCGCAAAGTGGGAGACAATGAATGTGAAGGGATTTCACGAAATGGTCAACCAGGGAAGTGGATTTATGTTCGATGAATAGCATTGTTCAGATTGCCATGACTTTTGTTGTTGTTGTTGTTGTTGCTGTTGTTGAATATGCAGTAGAAAAACATAACAACACGTACTTGTGCGTGTGCATACAGGCACTATATATATATATATATATATATACATATATATATATATATCTACATATATATATATATATATGTATATATATATATATATATATACGTATATATATATATATATACGTATATATATATATATATACATATATATATATATATATATACATATATATATATATATATATACATATATATATATATATATATACATATATATATACATATATATATATATACATATATATATATACATATATATATACATATATATATATATATACATATATATATATACATATATATATACATATATATATATACATATATATATACATATATATATATATATATATATATTTATATTATAAATACACATACAGTATATATAGTATATACAGTATATACATATACAGTGTGTATGTATATTATATATATAATAGTTATATATATATATATATATATATATAGATATATATATATATATATATATATACCACAATCTCCCACATATCTGTGGGTATATATATAAATATTTAGCCTTCATTTTTGACGGGTCGCATACACTAATTTCTGATATAATACACCACCTAGCGAGTAGTTTGGGGGATCAGATAGTAGTAACAGAAGAAAGGAAAATGTTAACAGAAAAAAAAAAACGCATAAATAATAAGACGACCCAGGAATAGCTTTTGTTTATTTCCCTCACTATAAAAAAATAGTAATGTAATATCTTAACGCTATTAATTCTTAACGATATTAAAACTGAAAAGATTAATCTGCTTTGAAACAATTCCAACTTTTCTTGCTGTAAAAGTTCTTTAGTTGCAAGAGAGATGAGTATATTACAACAATAACAATAACAACAATGACAACAAATGCCGCAGTTTTTAGTCCACTGCAGGATAAAGACTTCAAATATGACAATTCATGTCTGGGGCTTGGCTAGTTTTCATCACCATGCTGCCCAATGTAGATTGGTGATGGTGGAACATTTTCGTCTGATCTCTCCCAGCAAGCCAACCTAATATGGGTAGCCGTGGCTAGTACAGCTTCACTAATCATGGCGATAGACAAACTCCTTCACCGCGTTAAGTTATCCCCACTCAAAAAGGGAATGAGTATAATTGCCTTTATATCTAGTATAGGGAGCGTACTATATATCTTGTTAGGTACCATGATATAAGGAACTATTTGCAAGAGCAAAGAGTCTATAGTCCATTTCTTTTCGCGGTGCATATTTGCACCGACTCGCAGCGGTGCCCTTTTAGCTCGGAAAAGTTTCCGGATCGCTGATTGGTTGGACAAGATAATTCTAACCAATCAGCGATCAGGAAACTTTTCTGAGCTAAAAGGGCACCGCCGCGAGTCGGTGCAAATATGCATTGCTAAAAGAAATGGACTATAGTCTTATGGACTTTTCTAATGAATAAGAGCCTATAGTGTTATAATGCCATTTTTATCTTGTGATATCATTTTCGTTACTTGCTAAGCTATAACCCTATTTGGAAAAGCAGGATGCTATAAGCCCAAGGGCTACAGCAAGGAAAATAGTAAAGTGAGGAAAGAAAATAAGGAAACAAATATAATAGTGTGACTGAGTGTACCCTCAAGCAAGAGAACACTAACCCAAGACAGTGGAAGATCACGGTACAGAGGCCATGGCACTACCCAATACTAGAGAACTATGGTTTGATTTTGGAGTGCCCTTCTCCTACATATGCTATTACCATAGCTGGAGTCTCTTCTCATACTGCTTTCCTTTTCACTTTCCCACAGTTTATATACTCTTACGATCCTTTAAATTTCCCCATTCTTCTGAAAAGGCACTTTTCTATACACCCTTTCTCTTCCTTCGTTAATTTTCAAAGATAGATATCTACTGTAGGTTCTAGAGCTTTCAAACATGCCTCCCCAAGACTATAAAATTAAATCCCCATAGACATCCAAAAGACTGAAGATATCAAGACCTTCAAGAGGAAACTGAAGACTTGTTAGTGCTTTTCGATGATGTGGATTTGACAATTATCGACCAATATGCGGTGTGAAATGCTGAATGCCTTGGAATGCATATGATAAATTGAATTATGAAAGATCATATAGAGAATACGGTTCCCTCGCAATATAGGATTAGAAAAGCAGCCCTTAAAGTAAAGTACCTACTACTCGCTGTCTTTACCTACCACTCGCAGTCTTTCCCCAATACTCGCGGTCTTTACCTACTACGCGTGGTCATTACCCACTACGCGAGGTCGTTACCTACCACTCGCTGTATTTTCCCACTACTCGAGGTCTTTGAGGTCTTTACTTACTACTTGCGTTCTTTACCTACTACTCGTGGTCTTTATCTACTACTTGGGTCTTTACCTACCACTACTACTCGTGATCTTTACCTATTACTCGCAGTGTTTGCCTACCACTTGTGGTCTTTACCCACTACTCACGATCTTTACCCACTACTCGCGGTCTTTACCTACCACTACTACTCGTGATCTTTACCTATTACTCGCAGTGTTTGCCTACCACTTGTGGTCTTTACCCACTACTCACGATCTTTACCCACTACTCGCGGTCTTTACCTACCACTACTACTCGTGATCTTTACCTATTACTCGCAGTGTTTGCCTACCACTTGTGGTCTTTACCCACTACTCACGATCTTTACCCACTACTCGCGGTCTTTACCTACTACTTGCGGTCTTTACCTACTACTCGCGGTCTTTACCCACTAATAGGAATCTTTACCTACTACTCGCTGTCTTTACTCACTACTTGGGATCTTTACTTAATACTTGGTCTTTACCTACTACTCGTGATCTTTATCCACTACTCGCGGTCTTTACCCAATACTCGCAATCTTTACCTGCTACTCTCTGTCTTTACCCACTGATCGTGATCTTTACCTATTACTCGCGGTGTTTACCTACTACTTGTGGTCTTGACTCACTACTAGAAATCTTTACCCACTATTCGCTATCTTTACCTACTACTTGCGGTCTTTACCTGCTACTAGGGCTCTTTAACCACTACTCGCGATCTTTACCCACTACTCGTGGTCATTACCCACTACTAAGGATCTTTACGTACTACTCGCTATCTTTACCTACTACTTGCAGTCTTTACCTACTATTTGCGGTCCTTACCAACTACTCGCTGTCTTCACCCACTATCCGCGACTTTTTCCCACTACTTGCAGTCTTTACCCACTACTCGCAGTCTTTACCCACCACTCATGATCTTTATCTACCACTCGCAATCTTTACTTATCACTCGCGATCTTTACCTACTACTTGTGGTCTTTACCTACTATTCGCGGTCCTTACCAACTACTCGCTGTCTTCGCCCACTATCCACGACTTTTACCCACTACTTGCAGTCTTTACCCACTACTCGCAGTCTTTACCCACCACTCATGATCTTTATCTACCACTCGCAATCTTTACTTATCACTCGCGATCTTTACCTACTACTTGTGGTCTCTACTTACTACTAGCGGTCTAATAACACACCTGTCGAAGTTTTGTAAGTGCGGTATTCACTGATTAACTCTGCATCCCTATAAAAGAGAAATCTATTATTCTATTATCTTTTCTTTCCTATTATCATCATTGATATGTAGACGGTGAGGTCTAGTGGCTTTAACGTAGCTATTCTTAGGCCAAAGTAATCTTTAGCGAACTATGACTAATTTGAAATCCTAACATAGCGTATTGTTATAGTTTTTTTTTTTTCTTTTTGTTAAGAAGGGACATTATAACAACAAAAATAACAACTACAATTACTGCTCATACTACTACTATTAATAGTACCGATTATTATTACATGTACTTTTAATAGTACTGATAATAATAATGATCATGAAGTTGATGATGATGAAGATAATGAATCATAATTGCTTTTATTTGATAAATCTAATTACTTTTTTTTTTCACTCACCCATATAAAGATGATCCTGCAGCTTAAGAATAGTTCTCAATTACACCTCAAACCTCTTTCTGTTGGTTTGCTCCTCTAAATCCTAAGAAAAAGAGAAAAAATATCAGTTGTGAAGTTCCTTTTGCCAAGCTTTAATTCAGCATTATGGAAATATACTCGTACAATTAAACACATGGATTCTTGGCATACCTCACTCTGAGGATATGCACCCAGTGAGAGAGAGAGAGAGAGAGAGAGAGAGAGAGAGAGAGAGAGATAGTTTCTATTAAAAAAAACATTTATAGCAAACCAAAATAATTTACGGTGAAAAAATTCTGAGCCACAAAATTACTTAAGAATAACCTTTGTAATTCATGTAATGTAGGTTAGTTTTCATATATATATATATATATATATATATACACATACATATATAAATACATACGTATATAAATACATACGTATATAAATACATACATATACATACATACATACATACATATACATAAATATATATATACATACATTATATATATATATATATATATACATATATATAAATATACATATGTATGTATATGTGTATATATATGTATATATATGTATAAATATATATATATATATGTATATATATACATATATATATGTATATATACATATACTGTTAATGTACATATATATATATATATATATATGTGTGTGTGTGTGTATATATATATATATATGTGTGTGTGTGTGTGTGTATATATATATATATATATAGAGAGAGAGAGAGAGAGAGAGAGAGAGAATTAGTTTTAGATTTCTATAATATACAATCAATTCTACGGCATACGATTTTCCTTTTAATTACATGACGTTTTTTGTGCACGTTTGCCAGAGAGAGAGAGAGAGAGAGAGAGAGAGAGAGAGAGAGAGAGAGTTAATAGTTTATTTCTCAGCCAAGGTTTTCCGATCATATTTGCTTGAGGTTATTACTACTACAGTCTCGCATTTTATATATTCTTTCTAATCTTATAACTTTGAGTTTTTCTTTTTCCCCGCACATCTTTAATTTCTAACTTGTTATATTATCATTTTACTTTGATTTGCGTCATTCTTTAATTGGTATCTATTTCAAGTTTCTTCATTACTGTCTTTTCTCTCCTTCCTTTAAATTTTCTTTGTAAAATGTTCAAAAGTACTCTTTTTTTATGTCCATACATTCGTGCACACACGCATGTATATATATATATATATATATATGTGTGTGTGTGTGTGTGTGTGT
>NC_090750.1:57830062-57839142 GCF_036898095.1 Palaemon carinicauda | reverse complement strand
TGAAAAAGGTTACATGCATCTCAATGTTTATGGGTTGGCCCAGTTTCCATCACCATGCTGGTCACTGACGATTGGTGATGGTGGGAGCTTTTCGACTGGTCGCTCGCAACAAACCAACCTAGTATGAGTGGCCTTGACTAGTACAGCTTTACTGATCATGGCGATACGCACGCCGAAGATTTCTCTACGTTATGGTATAATATATATATAAAATATTTTATATATATACTATATATATTATATATATATATATATACTGTTATATATATATATATATATATATATATATATATATATATATATATATATATATATATATATATATATAATATATATATATGAGTGTGTGTGGGGGAAAATTTTTTAACACAAGTACTATAATTATTACAGATATAACTTTTACATAAATATACATGGCGTTTAATTATGACATATTACCATTCTATATTCTGTGATTATCAGTAACACTCGTTCATAAACGAACTAGAAATTTGGATGGTATTCTTACCTTTAATAATAACAGACAATCTGCTACTCTGGTTACCTCTGATTTCCTCTAAGACGTTCCAGTAGATGTTTTCACCAACTGTTTCATGCTGCAAGAGAATTAGAAAAGGATATGATTATTAATCTATTTTGTAAATATTATTGGAACATAATTAATAATAAGTACTAACCAATAAGACATATTATTCTCTCTCTCTCTCTCTCTCTCTCTCTCTCCTCTCTCTCTCTCTCTCTCTCTCTCTCTCTCTCTCTCTCTCTCTCATTAATATTAGGTGACAATTGTTTTTTTTAATTTTATCTATAATATTTCTTATTAGCTCATCCAAGTCTCCGGTACTATTTTGTATATGTGTATGTTATGAAAAGAGAAAGAGAGAGAGAGAGAGAGAGGAGAGAGAGGAGAGAGAGAGAGAGAAGAGAGAGAGAGAGAGAGAGAGAGAGAGAGAGAGAGAGAGAGAGAGAGAGAGAGAGAGAGAGAGAGCCAAATTTGCTATCTTGAGGACTAACGTGGGAGAAGACCGTTAGCTCATTTATGTCTTCAGTACTGTTTTGTATATGTGTATGTTATGGTAAGAAGAGAGAGAGAGAGAGAGAGAGAGAGAGAGAGAGAGAGAGGAGAGAGAGAGAGAGAGAGGAGAGAGAGAGAGAGAGAGAGAGAGAGCAAAATTTGATATCTTGAGGACTAACGTGGGAAAGGCACTTAGCTCATTTATGTCTTCAGCAGTGTTTTGTATATGTGTAAGCTATGGAGAGAGAGAGAGAGAGAGAGAGAGAGAGAGAGAGAGAGAGAGAGAGAGAGATACCTAAATTCTAGCTTGAGGACTAATTTCATGTCTTCGGTACTGTTTTGTATATGTATATGCTATGAAGAGAGAGAGAGAGAGAGAGAGAGAGAGAGAGAGAGGAGAGAGAGAGAGGAGAGAGAGAGAGAGACCTAAATTCTAGCTTGAGGACTAATTTCCTGTCTTCGGTACTGTTTTGTATATGTCTAAGCTATGGAGAGAGAGAGAGAGAGAGAGAGAGAGAGAGAGAGAGAGAGAGAGAGAGAGAGAGAGAGAGAGAGAGAGATTGTCTATGATTTTTTTTGTATGTGATATTCGTCGTCCAATTGCATTTGTTATAATTGTAGGGGAGAGAGAGAGAGAGAGAGAGAGAGAGAGAGAGAGAGAGAGAGAGAGAGAGAGAGAGAGAGAGAGAGAGATACATTGTCTATGAATTTTTTTTATGTGATATTCGTCGTTCAACTGGCATTTGTTATAATTGTAGGAGAGAGAGAGGAGAGAGAGAGAGGAGAGGAGGAGAGAGGAGAGAGAGAGAGAGAGAGAGAGCTTCAGAACTAATATTGGGAAGGCCCTTAGCCCATTTATATAAAGTAATGTTTTGTTTATGTACGTTATTAAAACGAGAGAGAGAGAGAGAGAGAGAGAGAGAGAGAGAGAGAGAAGAGAGGAGAGAGAGAGAGAGAGAGAGACTAACTTTAGGACAAAATTTCGGAAGACCCTTAGCACATTTATATACAGTAATGTTTTGCATATGTGCGTTATAAAGAGAGAGAGAGAGAGAGAGAGAGAGAGAGAGAGAGAGAGAGAGAGAGAGAGAGAGAGAGAGAGAGAGAGAGACCTAAATAAGCTTGAGCGCTAATGGTAGAAGGGCCCTTGACGCACAGTGGGGCGCTAAGTGTGGCTGAAATTCTCACGATAAGATGATAAAGCCGAAGTTTTACCTGTACCTCCGTCGGGCCCGGAATCACCTGAGGGCTAATGTATAGATAAACGATGATGAGGGAGTCAAGGCCTTTTGCCAGAATGCCAGCTAGGGTACGAGACAATACGGGGGTCGTAGGAATTTTTGTTATGAAGAGATGTGTTTTTGGAAGAGTATGATCTATAGTGTCTTGGGAATCTTCCGGGTATGATGAAGAGTGTGTAGATATATATATATATATATATAATATATATTATATTATATATATATATATATATATATATATATATATATATATTTATATACATATATATATAAATATATATATATATATATATATATATATATATATATATATATATATATACATATCTTCTAAGAGTATTCAATTTATCCATAGTAAGAAATAAATAATTATTTTTTTTGTCTGATTAGGATAGACTCCTGCTCAGAGCGCGCTTCTCTCTCTCTCTCTCTCTCTCATCTCTCTCTCTCTCTCTCTCTAAGGAGTTCATAAGACTCTTAAACATTCCATATAACCTCAAGAAGTGTAATTATACTTGTAGTATAAGGCACCAAGCTGACAGGGAGCGTAAACCCCCGGAGAAATCATTTGTATATATTAAAACTAATGAGAGTTCCTTCACAGTCTTCCTACAACGCCTTAGCAGGACTCCATTTCTTCTTCTTCTATAACGTGATTTCTCCCCCCCCCCCTTTGTATTTGGTAAACATGGTTGACTTCTCTGAAGGACTTTGCTATGGCTTTTGGGTAGACCCATAGTCCCCCCATTGGCTGCCCTGCCTGACATCGCTTAGACCTCAGTAGCTTATGTTCATGTGTTTGTACCAGTCACCAGCGTCCTTTCTACCATTTGTAAAACCATAAATATCTATACCTCCTTCCATCATATATTCCTTGCTTTCATTCGGATGTTTTATTTTTTTTCTCTCAAGGAGAGCTGGAGATATGTTTTATGAATGGGTTGGAAAACACTTTTGTGGTTATATGCATGTATGTAACATTATTATTTATTGTTTATGTGTAGGCAAATTATATATATATATATATATATATATATATATATATATATATAGATATGTATATATATATATATATATGTATATCTACATATATATATATATATATATATATATATATATAAATATATATATATAGATATGTATATATATATATATATATATATATATATATATATATATATATGTATATCTACACATATATATATATATATATATATATATATATATATATATATATGTATAGCTACATATATATATATATATATATATATATATATGTATAGCTACATATATATATAATATATATAATATATATGTATGTATGTATGTATATCTATATATATGTAGAATATATATATATATATATATATATATATATATATATATATATATATATATTATATATATATATTATATATATATATATATATATATATATATATATATATATACTTACAGAATAATCAATATTCTCAAAAAAAATTTAAGTCTTCAGGAGTGGTGTTTTTAAATTTCATGTACAGCATATTTAAAAAAAAAAAATGAGTAAGCCATTTTACTAATCTAGATTTGACCTTCACTTAACGCTCTTTCATAGAGCAGGAAGAATTGTACAGCACATCCTTCTTGTTAAGTTTGTCCTTTAGATCTTCCCGAATCGTGTAGTTGAATCGGTGGAACCTCAGAAGTTTAAATTTACAGTGAATATTTCTTTTTTTGTGTTGAACAGGCTGACATGGTTTATATATGGCAGATCTATCTTGCCGTTGTTACTGATCTTGGAATATTTCATATTAATAAGCTCTCACGAAACATTCGAATGATTGAAGACATTAAGGTTTTCAAGAGGAAACTGAAGACTTTCTAATTTAAACAATCTTACAACAGTGACGATTTAAACAGTAAATGAACAATACGTGATCTGAAACGATAAACACTCTGAACGAACAAGGTAAAACGACAGCGGAGGTCCTGTAGAGAGTGGGGTTCTCCTGCTGTACGGGACCGGAGAAGCAGCTATAAAGTAAAGTTCAATACTTCTAATGCAGTTTATTTCTTCATTTCCTTTCCTCACTCGGCTATTTTCCCTGCTTTTCCCATCTAGGGTTGTAGCTTAGCCAGTAAAGTAGTAAAAATCAAAGTACTTCTTTCGGACATCAGCAATACGATATGACTATGGTTAGCTACATTGAGATCTCACCTAACCACACTGTTCTAACTACCCACGTAGTTTTTCTTGTTTGATGCCAGAGGCTGTGCAGTTACTGCAATTGATGCTGTATCCTGCAATTTCAGCCTTCTGAAAACCTACCTACTACCTTACGTAGTAGGTTATATAGGGTCAGTCTCTAGGGCATTGTCCTGCTTGATAGGGCAATGTCACTATCCCTTGCCTCTGCCAGTCATGAGTGGCCTTTAAACCTTTAAACCTTCAATGTATACCCTCTTACATGCATACATTAACGTGTGAGCTCAAATAGTCACTGCCCAATGCCTCTGCCAGTCATGAGTGGCCTTTAAACCTTTAATGTATACCCTATTACATGCATACAGTAACGTGCGAGCTCAAATATGATTGATTATAAACACGTGGTCATGCTGTGCATGAACATGCCTGTGTATGAATAGTTCCGCTGCAATTTTTCATAAGTAGTACCGCCATCAAGGTGCTTCCGGTAAAAATAAACAAATGGTCTAATTAAAGATAATTCAGATGGGGGCCACCGTTGCATAAGAATCACATTGTTGTTGTTGTTGTTGTTGTTGTTGTTGTTGTTGTTGTTGTTATTATTATTATTATTATTATTATTATTAGGAACATTAACAACCATTATTATTATTATTATATTATTATTATTATTATTATTATTATTATTATTACCACAAGCTAAGCCTACAACCCTAGTTGGAAAAGCAAGATGCTACAAGCCAAGGGCTCCAACAGGCAAAAATAGTTCACCTCCCAACTTTGTTCCGATAGTTTAGTAATCCAGAACAGAAATTTAACAACAGAAAAATATATCATGGACATTCTCCCTTGTCTCTGTTAACTGTTAACAGCTGCTATTCTCTGTGGTTATTAGCTTTTAAATGCACGTTATTCCAGGGAGGTGAGGTTGCTCTTAATAGCCTTTGTTTCAGCGCTGTTATGTCTATTACAATGTCTATTTCCTGAATGATTTTATGTCAATTTGACTTCCTATTGTGTGCAGTCTCACCAGACAAATAGCCAGTAAATCATCCCACACCTTCATCCCTCCACGTGCAAATGCCTAGGCATTACCATCATACCTGTACATACCTGTAATTAAAACTGCTATCATTAATTTATTAAGCTTAATTGATACGGAGGACGACTACTAATTACTATCATTAACTCTTTAGACTAACATCGACGGGGGGAAGGAGTATCTTAAAATATTATCTCGCATTCTAATTTTGATCCGCGAGATTGTTCACTTTCAAAAATGATGATGGATCTAGCTCATTAACTAACAAAAAGAGAGAAAGATGTGATATAAAAAGATAGGAGGATGATAAAGGCTTCCGATTGTTATCATTCTTTGATGTTTAAACGTTTATTAAGGAAGTAAAAATATGTGAACTGTGTTGTTATAAAATGTATTTTTTTTTTCGGAAGCAAAATTTTGATTTCAATTTGAAGTGCTTAATCATCAAATACATTTTTAACTTTTTTACATAAGGAAGTAAAAAAAAGTGAAATGTGTTGTTATAAAATGTCTTTTTTTTTTTCTTAAGCCAATTTTGATTTCATTTTCAAGTGCTTGATAATCAAATACATTTTTTAACTTTTTTACATAAGGAAGTAAAAAAAAAGATGTGAATTGTGTTGTTATAAATGTCTTTTTTTTCTGAAGCAAATTTTGATTTCATTTTGAAGTACTTAATCATCAAATACATTTCTTAACTTTAAAAGACTTCAATAAATACCATTCATTAATTCTACTTAAGGAAGTGAAAAAAATGTGACCTGTTTTGATATGTAATGACTTTTTTTTTAAAGAAAATGTGAATTATATTTTTCAGTTATCAGTCATCAATTTTTTTAATTGTTAAAGACTTCAGACTTCATTCGTTAATGTTACTTAAGGAAGTAAAAAAAAAATGTGAACTGTTTGTTTTAAAATAACGGCTTGTCCTCGGTCAAATATGATTGATATTTTGCAGTTATTAATCATCAAAACAATATTTTTAACTGTAAAATATATCGGATAATAATAATAACAATAATAATAATAATAATAATAATAATAATAATAATAATAATAATAATAATAATAATAATAACATGTATGTGTATACTATGTAGAGCCAACCTTACATTTTTCTCATACTCACAGATAACAACAACAACAATAATAATAATAATAATAATAATAATAATAATAATAATAATAATAATAATAATAAAATATAATAATAATAATAATAATAATTTCTGACTGCTATAAAATAACGGATTGACCTCAAGCAAATAGGATTTATATTTTGCTTTCATTAATCATCAAAACACAAAATTTAAAAAATGCATAAAGTTAAAGTAAGATAGAAAGAAAAAAGAAAAAATCTTTAAAAGTAACAATCCATCATAATCTTATTATTAAGGGAGCAAAAACTGACTTCATATTTTTCGCCAGAAATTGAACTTTCAATTTCTCGCGCTAAATATGAATTAAATTTTGACATCTGGGGGTAATGCAGCGTATTATTTTTTATTTGGTAGCAATGCAGCACTTTAGATTATTGATTCCTCCCGGAAGTTATTATCTTCTTTTGTCATTTTGGTCCAATGCATTGCGTTGTTTATTGATTTTCCTGTTTTTTTTTTTTTTTATCGTTTCGTGGCTTTTAGGCAAATATCCCAGGTGGGTGAACACAAAGAGAACACTCTAGGAGGTTAAATAAAGATATGAGTCTCTAGTGCATATACAGTATATATATCATATACAAGAGTCAATATATATATATATATATATATATATATATATATATATATATATATATATATATATATATATATATATATATATATATACATATGTATACTTATGCATATGGACATAAACATATATAAGCTTAAATGCGATTATATATACTCACCTTTTGTATGAATATAAATATAACATAATATATATATATATATATATATATATATTTATATATATATATATATATATATATATATATATATATATATATATATATATGCATATGCAAATAAATATATACATTCATAAACACATTTATATATACATATCTTGTAATATATATGTATGTATATATATATATATATATATATATATATATATATATATATATAAATATACTAACTTATATATATATATATATATATCTATAAATTATATATATATATATATATATATATATATATATATATATATATATATATATATATGTGTGTGTGTATATATATACACATATCCCTTCTAAGTGAGGATACCTTAACATTATGAGAGGATTCAAGTAACGCCATGATCAGCAAAATTATTCTAGGTCATATCCAACCATACAAGGTTGGTTTGCTGTGAGCGATCAGACCAAAGTCTCCCGCCATCACCAATCAGCAGTGACCAGCGTGGTGATGAAAACTTACCAAACTCCAGACAAGATTAAGGACATATTTGAGGCCTTTGTCCTGCAGTGGACTAGAAAAGAATTTGAGTGGTTATAGAGAGAGTATTATAGGAATGCACATATTACCTTAACAATAATACTAAATACATCTAGTTCAAACACTAGCTAGCACTCCCAAGGTATACGCACAGAACCCCTTCAATAATAAATCCAATTATTTTCCCAAATTTATGGCGATTAAGTTACGAAAATTATTGAAAAAAAAAAAAATCTGCCAGCTCTTCATGCTCTGACGACCAACCCTATCAGATCAGCTCGCTCTCACAGGAAGCTGGTCATCATACAGATCAGCTCTCATCTAACTCATGTACACCCTGCAATCAAGATGATGAAGTTACGCTACACAGCGGATACTATCAATCGGTACACATTGTGTTTTACCTTTTATGTGTTATAAAAAAAAAAAAAAGTCCTTAAATGGAAGCGCCTTTCCAGTTGTTTGTTCCAGTATCACGCATTGGATGATATAAAATGATACGATATAGATTGCATAATACAATATAGATCAGCGAGGGGAAATGAGAGAGTAGTAGTATTAAATGATAAACTGTGTAAATAGGTTAATTGGACTGTGTAAAATATTACAATATTGATTGAATAATACAATATAGATCAGCGAGGGGAAATGAGATAGTAGAAATATTAAATGATAAACTGTGTAATTAGGTTAATTGGACTGTATAAAATAATACAATGTAGATTAAACAGTACAATATAGATCAGCGAGGGGAAATGAGATAGTAGTAATATCAAATGATAAACTGTGTAATTAGGTTAATTGGACTATATAAAATAATGCAATTTAGATTAAATAATACAATATAGATCAGCGAGGGGGAAATGAGATAGTAGTAATATCAAATGATAAACTGTGTAATTAGGTTAATTGGACTATATAAAATAATACAATTTAGATTAAATAATACAATATTAGATCAGCAAGGGGAAATGAGATAGTAGTAATATTAAATGATAAACTGTGTAATTGGGTTAATTGGACTATATAAAATAATACAATTTAGATTAAATAATACAATATAGATCAGCGAGGGGAAATGAGATATTAGTAATATTAAATGATAAACTGTGTAATTAGGTTAATTGGACTATATAAAATAATACAATTTAGATTAAATAATACAATATAG
>NC_090750.1:57802562-57815062 GCF_036898095.1 Palaemon carinicauda | reverse complement strand
GTCACATTAACCATCTAATAGTGAAGGCACGATTAGTTCCATCCCCATTTTCACCATCCTATTGAATCTCATCTTTCCTTCTACACCCTCATTTAAAAACATTACACAACAATGAAAAAAAAAGAAAAACAACTCACAAGGCTACAATTACAGCTGTTCGAAGCTATCATTGTTGATTTCCAAGCATTACAAACCATTTGATAGACAGCATTATAACATCCTCTTTCCCCTTGCTCCCTAAACGTTATTCCAAACGTTACTCTCCACTCGGAAGAATTTAATGCAACGTTTAAAATTACGATGTAATACTTCATCGCATGTCTCGATGTGGACGTCTGATTTCCCAAGGGCACGGGAATCTAAAGAACAAACAGGGAAGATGAACGTTTTACTGGCTGCCAAGTTGCCAACGTTACTTACGGGCTGCCAAGTTGCTATCGTTACTTAAAGGCTGCCAAGTTACTAACGTTACTTACGGGCTGCCAAGTTACTAACGTTACCTACAGGGCTGCCAAGTTACCAACATTACTTACGGGCTGCCAAGTTACCAACTTTACTTACGGGCTGCCAAGTTGCCAACGTTACTTACGGGCCACTAAGTTGCCAATGTTACGTAAGGGCTGCCAATTTGTCAATGTTACTTATGGGCTGCCAAGTTGCCACTTGTGGGTGGCCAACTTGCCACTTGTGGGCTGCCAAGTTGCCAACGTTACTTACGGGCTGCCAAGTTGCCAACTTTACTTACGGGCTGCCAAGTTGCCAACGTTACTTACGGGCTGCCAAGTTGCCAACAATACTTACAGGCTGCAAAGTTGCCAATGTTACATCCGGGCTGCCAAGTTGTCAACGTTACTTACGGGCTGACAAGTTGCCAATGTTACTTACGGGCTGCCAATTTGTCAATGTTACTTACAGGCTGCCACGTTGCCGACGTTATTTACGGGCTGCCAAGTTACCAACGTTACTTATGGGCTGCCAAGTTGCCAATGTTACTTATGGTCTGCCAAGTTGCTAAAGTTACTTATGGGCTGCCAAGTTGCCACTTGTGGGCTGCCAAGTTGCCAACGTTACTTACGGGCTGACAAGTTGCCAATGTTACTTAAGGGCTGCCAATTTGTCAATGTTACTTACGGGCTGCCACGTTGCCGACGTTATTTACGGGCTGCCAAGTTACCAACGTTACTTATGGGCTGCCAAGTTGCCAATGTTACTTATGGTCTGCCAAGTTGCCAAAGTTACTTATGGGCTGGCAAGTTGCCACTTGTGGGCGGCCAAGTTGCCACTTGTGGGCTGCCAAGTTGCCAACGTTACTTACGGGCTGCCAAGTTGCCAACGTTACTTACGGGCTGCCAAGTTGCCAACAATACTTACAGGCTGCAAAGTTGCCAATGTTACATCCGGGCTGCCAAGTTGTCAAAGTTACTTACGGGCTGCCAAGTTGCCAACATTACTTGCAAGCTGCCAAGTTACCAAAGTTACTTATGGGCAGCCAAGTGGCCAACATTACTTACGGGCTGCCAAGTTACCAACGTTACTTATGGGCAGCCAAGTAGGCAACGCTACTTATGGGCTGCCAAGTTGCCAACATTACTTACGGACTGCCAAGTTGCCAACATTACTTACGGACTGCCAAGTTACCAACGTTACTTATGGGCTGCCAAGTTGCCAACGTTACTTACGGGCTGCCAAGTTGCCAACGTTACTAACGCGCTGCCAAGTTGCCAACATTACTTACGGGCTGCTAAGTTACCAACGTTACTAACGCGCTGCCAAGTTGCCAACAATACTTACAGGCTGCAAAGTTGCCAATGTTACATCCGGGCTGCCAAGTTGTCAACGTTACTTACGGGCTGCCAAGTTGCCAACATTACCTACGGGCTGCCAAGTTGCCAATGTTGCTTACAGGCTGTTAAGTTGGCAACGTTACGTACGGGCTGCCAGGTTACCAACGTTACTTATGGGCAGCCAAGAGGCCAACGTTTCTTATGGGCTGCCAAGTTGCCAACGTTACTTATGGGCTGCCAAGTTGCCAACGTTACTTACGGGCTGCCAAGTTGCCAACGTTACTAACGCGCTGCCGTATTGCCAACGTTACTAACGGGCTGCCAAGTTGCCAACGTTACTTAGGGGCTGCCAAGTTGCCAACGTTACTTACGGTCTGCCAACCGGCCAACGTTACTTATGGGCTGCTAAGTTGCCAACGTTACTAACGCACTGCCAAGTTGCCAACGTTACTAACGCACTGCCAAGTTGCCAACGTTACTAACGGGCTGCCAAGTGGCTAACGTTCCTCATAATGATGGGGCATTCTAAAACCAACCAACGTCTTATAACAGAGGAAGGGATACAGACGATGATGGTTTCACTTTGAGGAAGTGAGGAATCATTCTTTAACCTAGTCTTGTTTCTTTTATTTAGGGGAATTTTTCTTTTATTGTTTATTCGTTCAATCTTAGGATGAATTAATGTACTGGAGTGACTTTCAAACAAAGAGATCGGCTTGTAAAACTAGCAATAACAACAACAAAAATAATAATAGTCAAGTAACGATAAAAGATAATTATGAAAAATAATACAATCAATAACAGCACAAAAACAATAATAACAAAAAAGCAACAACAACAATAAGACTAACAGCAAAAAACAACAAAAAGCACAACTTTAATAACAGCAAAACAGCAACAACAACAGCAAACAACATCAACAAGAACAACAACAAAATACCGCCTCTTTCAACCTTTAGAAAAATTACAATTGAAATACTAATCGTTGTTATCATCGCTTTCAAATCTATAAATCGATCATTTCAGCCTCATTAATGTCCACATTCAGTCATTCATCAAGCATTTGATCTTATCAATTCGATTTATAATGTTTCAGCATATATAACTAAATGGCTACGAGGAAAAATCAATAAAAGTAATTTGTATACAAAACACGAAAGACGTGTATGTATGTATGTGTGTATGTATATATATATATATATATATATACATATATATATATATATATATATATATATATATATATATATATATATATATATATATATACATATATATATATATATATATATATATATATATAATATATATATATATATATGATTACACACATAGGCTATATACACTATATACATATGAATATATATATATATATATATATATATATATATATATATACATATATATATATATATATATATATATGTATATATATGTAAATATATATATATAATATATATATATAATATATATATATATATATATATATATATATATATTTACATATATATATATACATATTATTATGTGACGAACCACTGTGCAAACAATTACCCCTTAACAATGGGCGGTAGTTCTCTTCACACAACAAAATAGAAGTCATATGGGTAGACTTCCAAATTCACTTGTTTCTTATTACGAGTGTATAAGATTGTTGATTATGATCAAATGTATCTTCTTAAAGCTGGTTGCAGACAACAGAAGCACCAATAGCAGGATAATTGGAGGACAGGAACAATAAAC
The DNA here is from genome assembly GCF_036898095.1 of Palaemon carinicauda. Taxonomy (NCBI): domain Eukaryota; kingdom Metazoa; phylum Arthropoda; class Malacostraca; order Decapoda; family Palaemonidae; genus Palaemon; species Palaemon carinicauda. The sequence goes on along the minus strand of NC_090750.1, from coordinate 57,811,535 downwards.
TATGTTATAAACAAAACTTTAATCTTACGTTAAACAAAACAATGAAAAAGCACTTCAAAACAACAATAATAAGCAATGCAAAGTGAATGGGTGAGTAAGGTAGATGAATCTCGTGGTGAGAACAATGTATTCTAACAAAACAATAAATTTGGGGTTACCTTATAACATGTAAGGTAAGAAAACAGGGATGATTTACAGCAGGAAGGCGAGTGTAAACAAAAGATAATGGGAAGAATGGAATGAAGATGGCGCTGAAATAAGGTGATGTATTTACAAAGAAAATGGAAAAATAAACTTTAGACAAATCAGATATGTTAACATATGTACAACATATGGGGATATCACAGTCCCCCCTTGTTTTTGTTTTTTTCCATTTCCCGAGGATCAACCGAGGTTATCCTTGATAATGAGTCTGCCACAATGTTTTCTCGTCCTGATATGGCGATTACTTGGATATTATGTGCAGATAGTATGTATGACCATCTTAAAAGTTTAGGGTTGAGAGTAGTGGACCTATGGAGATGCGACAGAGGAGAGTGGTCGCTGTAGACGTAGATCGTGTCTTGTCCATCAACATAGATCTCGTATCTCTGGATGGTAGCTACGATGGCGAATAGTTCTTTCTCCACAGTGGGCCAATTTAGTTGGGAACCCATAAATCGTCCACTGGAATAAGAGACTGGTAACAGATCAGCTAGTGGGGGCAGGTTTCCTGTTATGGCTGTTATTGGAGCAGGATGCTGTAATAAAATGCCCCCATATCCAAGATCACTAGCGTCTGTTTGGAGATAGAATGGTTAGAATGGTTTGGTGAGGTTAGGTGCCATTAATATAGGAGGAGATGACAAGTAAGTTTTTAGCTGGTTAAATATTTGATCATGTTGCTGGCTCCAAGAAAAATTTACTTTTGAAGAAGTTAAAGCAAATAGTGGTCCTGTGAACGGTGAGAAATTTGGACTGAACTTAGAGTAATATCCTACCATACCTAGAAATCTTTTTAATTCCTGTTTGGTAGTTGGAACAGGATAAGAAGTTATGGCGCTAATATTTGCATCATGGGGTAATACTTTACCACTGCCAACTCGATGACCAAGGTAAGATACCTGACCTTTGCAAAAATTACTTTTTGCTACGTTGATCGTTAATCCATGTTGTTTCAACCGTGAGAAAACTTCTTTTATCTTTTGAATATGGTTTACCCAGGTGTCAGAGGCAATAATGATGTCATCTAAATATACAAATACTTTTTCCAAGTCCTGTAAAATTAAAGACATTACTCTTTGGAAGGTGGCAGGTGCGTTGGCTAATCCGAATGGCATTAAGTTATAACTAAATAAGCCAAATGGAGTGATAAATGAAGAAATTTCCTTTGCCGTTTCTGTTAATTTAATTTGGTAATAACCCTTCAACAAATCTATTTGGGTTAAGTAGGTCGAATTACTTACTTGGTCAATGATATCTTGTATTCTTGGTAGAGGATACGAATCTTTAATTGTTAAATTATTAATCTTCCTGTAATCGGTACAAAGACGAAATTTACCATTTTTCTTTCCTACTAGGAGACATGGGGAAGCCCATGGTGACGCACTGGGTTCTGCCAATCCTTCTCTTACTAAGTAGTTCACTTCTTCTTTCATGATACCCAATTTCTTCTGTGATGTTCGATAGAAAGCTTGTTTAATGGGTGCAGCACCTGGTTGTAGTTTGATGTCATGGTCTAGCATGGTGCATCTGCCTGGTTTATCTGAAGTTATACTAGGAAATTCATGGAATAAAGCTACTAAAGATTTACATTTTGATGCAGATAAGGGTTTTAGATAGTCTGATAAGTTTTCCAAGATCTTTGAGTTTTGAGAATCCTGCCAAGATGCAGTTATTGGATCATCTGTAAATTGATCCATAGGACAATCTATGTATGGTATGGCACTAGTAATCATTACAGTTTTATTTTCAGCTGTTGAGAGAGACAAATAGGCCTTTAAGAGGTTTATGTGGACTAATTGAGTAGACTTACGCTTATCTGGAGTGGCGATTATATAGTTGGTTGGCGAGATACGTTGAGTGATGGTATAAGGTCCCTGGTATTTCTCTCGTAGGGGAGAGCCTGCAATCGGATGGTATAGCAGCACTGCTTCTCCTACTTTGAAACTTCTGGTTTTAGCCTTTTTATCATAGTTAATCTTCATCTTCTCTTGAGCTGTTATCAAGTTAGTTTTGGCAATGGAGTGAAGATCTGAAAGTTTCTTGTCGAGTTCTGAAATATATTGGGAAAGAGGTACCTCATTATCTCCCAACTTCAGGATGCGTTCTTTGACTGAACTGAGGATAGTTCGTGGCCGTCGACCGAAGAGTAGTTCAAAAGGTGACATACCAGTAGACTGATTTCGAACTCCTCGTATGATGTACATGATCAGTTCCAAATCGCAATCCCACTCGTTACCTGAACTATGGATGTATTTCCGGAGAAGATTTTTAATGGTCTGGTGAGTGCGTTCTAATGCTCCATTGGTCTGTGGATGGTAAGCTGAGGATGAGACTTGGGTTATATGGTAATCTTTCATAGCTGTTTTAAAAGCATGACTCATGAAATTGGTTCCTTGATCACATTGTAGTTCAGTTGGAAATCCTACAACAGTAAATATGGACACTAGTGACTTTAGGATGTTCTTGGCTGAAATGTTTCTTAAAGGTACTGCAAATGGATAACGCGTAGTTGGGCATAAGGCCGTAAGCAAGTATTCATGTCCCCTTTTTGTCTTAGGCAAAGGGCCTACACAATCTACTATGATCTTACTGAAAGGTTCTTTAGGCACAAGTATAGGTTTTAAGGGTGCAACTGGTACTTTTACATTAGGACTACTTACTTTTTGACATGTTGTACATGTTTTTACGTACTCTTTAATGTCATTCTTCATGTTTGGCCAATAAAAGTCTTGACTGATGCGTTCATATGTTTTAGTGATACCAAGATGAGAGTCAGCAGAGTGGGACAATTCTAGGATCAGAGGTCTTATATCCTTAGGAACAACTATCTGGAATAGATCCTTCCAGGTTTCTAGATGACTGTTCTTGCTGGACCTGAATTTTCTCATTAGTACATTATTATTAATATAAAAATAAGAACACTTGTTGGTATCCTTTGGTTTCACTTGGTTGAAACACTGCTGTAGAGTGACATCTTTCCTTTGTTGATAGCTAAAGGAATCAGGCTGGATCTTATATGTACTCATCAACTCGTTGAAATCCATAGGTTCAGAGACTGGCAACGGGTTTGATGATGATTCAGTAGGGGTGTCCTTTTTACTGCTTCGTGTCACTGCTAAGCATTCCTCCTGTACAACTTCACCTGGAGATACTGCTATTAAGTTTGTTAAGACAACAGAGTTAGCTATGTCATTACCCAGGATTACATCTACATTCTTGCATGGTAACAGTTCTGGATTTACAGCTACTTCAGTAGTTCCAGAGAAATAAGGACAATGAAGGTTTACATTAATGAGAGGCAACATAGACTTACTGGTTAAGTCATTAACTGCAACATACCTGTGAGTTTCACCTTTAGGTCGTATTACTTTAGGAGAGACGATCGTTTGAGAGGATCCAGTGTCTCTGAGTATGGTTACAGGTTTACCATTTATTTTGCCTGAGCAAGTGAAGGGTGCAAACGCTTGGGACTCGTGTGATGCACAATGGAAGGTCTTTTTCTTCTCCACCTTAGGTTTTGGTTCCTGTTTAGGCAGATTCATTTGCTTAGGAGAGAATTGAGGGGGATTAGGTTTTCTCTTTAAGTATGAAGCTGCACAATGTGGATCAGGACATTCTGAAATATGATGTCCTTCTTGTTTGCAGTATGTACAAGTTTCCTTAGGTCTAGTTTCTCTATATGGGGTTTTACCTACTTTATGAATAAGAGCATAGTCATCTGCCTTTAAAGCGGCTTTCTTAGGGTCAGATTCATTCTGCTCTCTTAGATACACATTAATGCTACCTGGTATTTTCCTTAAGAACTCCTCCATTACTATTAAATCTTTCAACTGCTCGAAAGTTTTGACATCTACTTTGTCTACCCACTTCTGAAACTGTTTAATCTTTCCATTCATAAATTCTAAAAAGGTCTGCTGAACTTGCTTCTGACTATTACGAAATATTTGCCTATAACCTTCCGCAGTAATAGAATAAGCATCAAGGATTGCCTGTTTAATTATGAAATAATCATGTTCCTCTAACATAGTGGCACATACAGATAATGCTTTACCTTTAAATGAGTTCCGGATGATCAAATACCATTTGTCCTGAGGCCAATTGAGATTCTTGGCTGTGTCTTCGAACACAGAAAAGTAGTTATCAGGTTCCCGTTCTTCAAATGTGGGCAGCAATTTCTGCACCTTGCCCACATCAAAGGGTTCGGGAATTAGCTTACCTTCTTCCTTTTCTTTCAGTCTTATAAATGCCAGATCCCGTTCTGTTACTGTGGCCGCTTCTCTCTCAATCTGCAGCCTAACACGGAGAGCGTTGTTTTTCTGTTCACTTTCTTTTTCTTGTTGCTCCAAAGCAGTAGCAGCAGCTTCCGCAGCAGTTTCCACCTTGATACGTTCTAGGGAAGCAGCAGCAGCAGCCGTGCGCTCAGCAGCAGCGGCTTTCCTCTCTTCTAACTCAGCGGCGGCAGTTGCGGCTCGTTCAGCAGCAGCGGCTCTTTCTCGTTCTACCAGAGTTGCGGCAGTTGCGGCTCTTTCAGCAGCAGCGGCTTTCCTCTCTTCTACCTCAGCGGCGGCAGTTGCGGCTCGTTCAGCAGCAGCGGCTTTCCTTTCTTCTACCTCAGCGGCGGCAGTTGCGGCAGTTGCCGCTGCAGTTGCCGCTTGCATCTTCATCTTTTCCAACTCCAGCTGTAGACTTAGTTTATCCAAGTCACCATTTGGATTGGTAACTGTTAGAGCTCGAACGTCAGCCAATTCTTCTTCTGGAACAATATCTTCATCTACAAGGAAGTTCAAAATATGACTGAGAATAACACATTTTACGGCAGTTGCGGGAACCTGTACATCATAATGGAGAGCTAGATTCTTTAGGTCAGTTTTTGTGGCTACTGTGAGAGATTCCACATGATCCCGTGGTGATACAATAAATTGTTGCAAGTTGAAAGGCATTTTGAATGTCGCCCGTGGCGCAAGATAAGTACAAACTAAAATAAATATACAAACTTTACAAGAATAAGTATAAGATCATACGATCGCAAAATAACAATCTTTCGATCACAGAAATACAAAACAGCGATCACAAAATTACAAGATCGAGAGATCACAATATTACAAAATTATATGATTAGATCACCTTACACAAAAATAGCTTGAATACAAAATTAAGTCTCGCGAAACTTACGATAATACTATTAAAACTTTTATTCACAATTAAGGACCGAACAATTATTTTTTTTATACTCGAGATCTTGAGCACGCGGCTAACTACTTCATAATTACTCAAACGACACGCTTAACATCACAAACTTTTACAACAATTTTACCGAATCGGTAAACAAGGCTTTAAAACGCAAAGGTATTTTTTACTTTAAACATACCTAATTAGCACGTTCTAGTTTACATTTCCTTTTAATTTATACCAGCTTAATACGATAACTTTTCAATGTTACATTTTAATTTATATAAATACTATATTCTCGTTATGATAAAGAATCTAGTTAATAGTCAACACTTAGTTTAAAGTAATTGATTATCAGAATAATGCACAAACTGGACAAAATACGTAGTATGCGCTTTATAGATATAACAGGAGTAATTTAACACAAGTATCTAAATATTCATTTACCGACACGTAAATGTTATTTGTACACCAAAATAGTACTTTTAACACCAAACAATATACAAGTTAATTTCCTGACTAGAAATAACGATTGGAATTACGAAAATCTCCGAAATTGGAAATTGGCTAAATTCACTTAAGAAATTTATATAACAAAATAAATCACTATAATGAAATAGAGATGGAGGAAATTTCACATATTATAATGAAACTTAATTTAATAAATCACATATAATGAAATTTGACTTATTTCCTAAATATCACTTTTGAATGGCGATTTTAAGAAATGGCAAAATCTTAGGGCTTCAGATTTTTTTTTTTTTTTATGAGAAATCTCTGGGATACGAGATTTGAGTAGGCTTAACTTTAAAAGCTACCTACTGGGGGTATCTTCAATTAATAAGGGTGGTTTAGAAGCTGGACAATCAGCATACCTAAGTCTTAACTATATTAAGCGTGACTTGTTCCTCTTACAACCAAATGACTACCCAGACATATATTATACATAAATGTCTAATGAGAGGGAGACGAGACATCTACCTTACCTTGGAATTATTACTGTCGTCCTTTATCCTTGGTACGCCACAACACAACACTCGATACTGTTCATAATCACTGGAACTGTTCTTTCACGATTCAATCACTTGATATAAATTTGATGAATCATATCACACATCAGATCGCACATCAGATCGCACATCAGATCCCGGACAGGCCCCCAACTATTATGTGACGAACCACTGTGCAAACAATTACCCCTTAACAATGGGCGGTAGTTCTCTTCACACAACAAAATAGAAGTCATATGGGTAGACTTCCAAATTCACTTGTTTCTTATTACGAGTGTATAAGATTGTTGATTATGATCAAATGTATCTTCTTAAAGCTGGTTGCAGACAACAGAAGCACCAATAGCAGGATAATTGGAGGACAGGAACAATAAACTATGTTATAAACAAAACTTTAATCTTACGTTAAACAAAACAATGAAAAAGCACTTCAAAACAACAATAATAAGCAATGCAAAGTGAATGGGTGAGTAAGGTAGATGAATCTCGTGGTGAGAACAATGTATTCTAACAAAACAATAAATTTGGGGTTACCTTATAACATGTAAGGTAAGAAAACAGGGATGATTTACAGCAGGAAGGCGAGTGTAAACAAAAGATAATGGGAAGAATGGAATGAAGATGGCGCTGAAATAAGGTGATGTATTTACAAAGAAAATGGAAAAATAAACTTTAGACAAATCAGATATGTTAACATATGTACAACATATGGGGATATCACAATATATACATATATATATATATATATATATATATATATATAATATATATATATATATATATATATATATATATATATATATCAGCATACATGTGCCTTTGTTTGTAGAAGATAAGACAGTCGACACGTGAAAAGCATAAAATAAATATCATAGCCAAAAAAAGAAAACACTTGATGGATGATTGTACTTTCATTTTGTAAATAATGTCACCGGACTCATAATGAAAACAGGAATAACTAGAGGGGCACTCAGCAGAGCGCAGACCTCCGTCGCGGCAGCTTATTTCTCGACCTTTTGTTCGACCTTGACCTTGACCTTAACATGTATTAATTGCCGTGGTTTTTCATACTCTCATATATGAACCAAGTTTGAAGTCTGTGTGGCTACGATGTCCAAACTTATGGCTGATTACGTGAACTGGATATTTTGCTTGACCGTGACCTTTGACTTTGACCTTCCAAAAAATAATCATTTCCAGGTTTGCAAATAACAGTTAAACCCTGCAAGTTTCATTACTCTTAAGATTAAAATTGTGTTGACCTTTGACCTTGACCTTCCAAAATCTTATCATTTCCAGCTTTTTACATAATAATTAATACTTGCAAATTTAATTACTCAAAGATTATAATTATGGCCAGAAATCTGATAACAAACAAACAAACAAACACACAAACATGGACGAAAACATAACCTCTTTCCAACTTCGTTGGCGGATGTAATAAAGAATGAAATATACATATAAAAAAGGGGGATTTAAAAACGACCAGTATCTCAAGGATTCCAAAGGATTCGGATTTAAGATAAGAGGATTTATTTCCCAGTAATCCCGTTTGATTCAATTTTCTCAAATCAGATTTATCTAGGATTATCAAGAGGCTGTCCGCTTTGGAATTCATTTTCTTGTATAAATACAATATTCTTGTATTTTCATTTTCATTGAGAGTCTGATGATGTTATTTTCATGGCAAAAGTACTAATAACTATCTAATTATTTCATTTTTCTTTTCGTGGTTATAATACCCACATGGATTTATATGCAGTATAATTATCCATATATGTCTACTGTATATGATATATATATATATATATATATATATATATATATGTATATGTATATATAAAAGTATGTATATATATATATATATATATATATATATATATATATATATATATATATATATATATATATATGTAAATATCACCCACGAAAGGCATTTAATACCGAATTCTATCTTGGGAATATAAATCCACTTGGAATTCCTTTTATGGTAACAGCTTCTGGCCGGGTAGAGATTCGCACCCCCACCTGTTCGGCTGGAAACCATGCCAGCAGGACTCTACCGACTGAGCTATCAGTCGGTAGAGTCTCTGCTGGCATGGTTTCCACCCGAACAGGTGGGGGTGCGAATCTCTACCCGGCCAGAAGCTGTTACCATAAAATGAATTCTAAGTGGATACATATTCCTAAGATAGAATTCGGTATTAAATGCCTTTCGTGGGTGATATTTGCATTGATTAAAATCACGTGTGCTTGTGATATATATATATATATATATATATATATATATATATATATATATATATATGTATATATATATATATACATATATATATATATATACATATATATATATATATATATATATATATATATATATATATATGCAATACAAGGTCATTGTCAAAAAAGCATCCTCGACCAGGGTTCGAATCACGGCCGGTCAGATGATATTGTCTTTGAGTGATTTCGCCTCGAAACTCTGATCCCGAGGTCGCTAAGAGAATCCAGACATTAATGTATTATTATTATTATTATTATTAATATTATTATTATTATTACTATCCAAGCTACAACCCTAGTTGGAAAA
>NC_090750.1:57785062-57792562 GCF_036898095.1 Palaemon carinicauda | reverse complement strand
TAACGAAAAGGTTATTTAAAACGAAAATTTATTTAAAACGAAAAGGGTATCTAAAACTAATAAGGTTATTTAAAATTAAAATGGTTTTTAAAACGAATGGGGCATTTGAAATGAAAAGGGTATTTAAAACGAAAAGGGTATTTAAGGCTTTACTTGATAAAAAAAATCTTTTGGGGATAATCATAAAATAGAGATCTCTAACATGTTTAAAGGCCGCTCATGAATTGCAGAGGCAAGAGACAGTGACATTGCTCTAGTTAGCAGGACAATGCCATAGAGACTGACCATATACGTATGATCAGTGCCCGTGGCCCCTCTCCATCCAAGCTAGGACCAGGGAGGACCAGGCAATGGCTGCTGATATCTCAGGTTTCTTTTATAGAGAAATTTTAGATTTCCGTTGCGCTGATTTTTTTAAGAATAATTACGCCAAAATTAAGAATCCAAATAATTCCAATATTATAAATATAGTTATTTTATAAAGATATTATTGGGACATACTGTTTAAAATAAAAAAAAACCGTAATTTTAATCGGGAATTCTCCGTAAAAAATATACTTATCACCCGTATTTCAGTAAAATACAGGCGTCCGTAATTTTACCCTACTTTGTTATTATCCTTTACGGGTTGGTGACCGTAATATCACTCATCTACGTTAATATATCAATTCTTAAAACGGTAAATGTCTGGCAACATTTAGTCCAGGATTTTTACCGTTTGTTTACGGCAAATTTTTAATTGTATCTGAAACCCTCTACTAGAATTTATCCTTCAAAGGTTTAAAGGCCGCTCATTAATGGCAGAGGCAAGAGACAGTGACATTGCCCTAGTAAGTAGGACAATGCCCTAGAGACTGACCATATAGTATATAATCAGCGCCCAAGCCTCCTCTCCACCCAAGCTAGAACCAAAGAAGGCCAGGCAATGGCTGCTGATGACTCAGCAGATAGACCTATAGGCTCCCCCAAATGCCCCAACCTTAGCTTACAAGGATGGTAAGGTTGCAGACACTAGTGGCACTAACGAGTCTGAGCGGGGCTCGAACCCCAGACTGGCAAACACCAGCCAGAGACGTTACCAATCAAACGAGTCTCAGCGGGACTCGAACCCCTGACTGGCAAACACCAGGCAGAGACGTTACCAATCAAACGAGTCTGAGCAAGACTCGAACCCCTGACTGGCAAACAGTAGGCAGACATGTTACCAATCAAGCGAGTCTGAGCGGGACTCGAACCCCCGACTGGCAAACACCAGGCAGAGACGTTACCATTCAAACGAGTCGAGCGGGACTCAAACCCCCGACTGGCAAACACCAGGCAGAGACGTTACCAATCAAACGAGTCGATCGGGACTCGAACCCCCGACTGGCAAACACCAGGCAGAGTCGTTACCAATCAAACGAGTCTTAGCGGGACTCGAACTCCCCACTGGCAAACACCAGGCAGAGACGTTACCAGTCAAACGAGTCTGAGCGGGACTCAAACCTCCGACTGGCAAACACCAGGCAGAGACGTTACCAATCAAAAGAGTCTGAGCGGGACTCGAACCCCCGACTGGCAAACACCAGGCAGAGACGTTACCAATCAAACGAGTCGAGCGGGACTCGAACCCCCGACTGGCAAACACCAGGCAGAGTCGTTACCAATCAAACGAGTCTTAGCGGGACTCGAACCCCTGACTGGCAAACACCAGGCAGAGTCGTTACCAATCAAACGAGTCTTAGCGGGACTCGAACCCCTGACTAGCAAACACCAGGCAGAGACGTTACCAATCAAAAGAGTCTGAGCGGGACTCGAACCCCCGACTGGCAAACACCAGGCAGAGACGTTACCAATCAAACGAGTCGAGCGGGACTCGAACCCCCGACTGGCAAACACCAGGCAGAGTCGTTACCAATCAAAAGAGTCTGAGCGGGACTCGAACCCCCGACTGGTAAAAACCAGGCAGAGACGTTACCAATCAAACGAGTCTGAGCGGGACTCGAACCCCCGACTGGCAAACACCAGGCAGAGACACCCGACTGGCAAACACCAGGCAGAGACGTTACCAGTAAAACGAGTCTGAGTTGGACTCGAACCTCCAACTGGCAAACACCAGGCAGAGACGTTACCAATCAAACGAATCTGAGAGGGACTCGAACCCCTGACTGGCAAAGACCAGGCAGAGACGTGACCAATCAGGCCACCACAACCCATAGTATCTATCCTACAATCCCCTTTAAAGGTTGCAGCATTATAAAAAAAAGATATATAGGTTTACCCGCAACCAATACCGGATCTCATATTTGTGAAAAATCAGAACAACTGGAAATATGAGAATGATCCATTTTATCTCGAGTTAGAGAGATGCAGCATCCGTTGAAAGGTTATATTCCAAATAGTATCGAATAGACTCATCAGTCTTAAAAATTTTGTTTTTTAATACCCTCACACACACACGCGCATACACACACACACACACACAACCCTTTTGGCTGATGTTTTTGACAGTAAACAGAGTAATGAAAAACTTGAACTTCCTCATTCCTGTTGTCCTGAGGCTAAACTAAATTGTTTAGCTTTTCGATCTCGTGAGATTAAAGCTCTGTTGATGGACCTTAATGCTTATGGAGGTGTAGACCCAAATGTTATTTTTCCTTTGTTTTTTATAAAGACAGCAGATTTCTTAGCTCCAAAGTTATCTGTTATTTTGCGCAAGTTAGTAAGAAGAGGAGCTTTTAGCACTTGTTGGAGAATTGTTAATGTTACTCCTCTATGTAAATGTGTTTGTGGTAGCTCAAGTCCCACTGATTACCGCCCAATTTCCATAACTCCCATATTATCTAAAGTTTTTGAACGTCTTCTGGCAAAACGTCTTGATAGGTTTGCTGAAGGTAATCACCTACTCCCTAGTTTGCAATTTGGTTTTCGTAAAGGCCTTGGAGCATGTGATGCCCTTCTTACAATCTCCAATGCTGTACAGAAATCCCTTGATTGTGGTCAGGAAGTTCGTATGATTGGCCTTGATTTTAGGGCTGGCTTTGACCGTGTTAATCATGAGGGCCTTGTTTTCAAACTCAAACAGTTGGGAGTGGGTGGGTTGTTTCTTAGCATTATTATTGATTTTTTAAGTAACAGATCTCAAAGAGTTGCTGTTGATGGGCACCATAGTGAGTATAGGAATGTGATATCCGGTGTTCCACAGGGTACTGTTCTTGGCCCATTACTTTTCATACTACAGTATATACACATGACAAGCTTATTGCATATGCAGATGATGCTACTCTCTTTGCATCAATTCCACCCCCTGAATGTAGATCTGGGGTTGGTGAATCCCTCAACAGAGATTTAGCTAAAATTAGTGCATGGTGCAAATTATGGGGTATGAAGTTGAATCCTAACAAAACTCAAAGTATGATTGTAAGTAGAGCAAGGACGGTGGCTCCTCAACATCCGGATCTCAGTATTGATAATGTTTCTTTGAATTTGTATGACTCTTTTAAAATTTTAGGTGTGATTCTCGACAGCAAATTTACTTTTGAGAAACACATTAGGTCTGTGTCTTCTTCAATTGCACAAAAAATTGGCTTATTGAGAAAGTCTTACAAGATTTTCGGTGATCAATCTATTCTGAAGAAGAGTTTTAATTCTTTCATTCTCCCTTGTTTTGAGTATTGTTCTCCTGTCTGGTGTGCAGCTGCTGATTCTCATCTAAATTTGTTGGACAGAAACTTACGGTTTATTAAATTTCTTATTCCTGATCTAAATATTAATCTTTGGCACTGTCGTTCAATTAGTTCATTATGCATGTTGCATAAGATTTTTCATAACTCTGATCATCCTTTACATTCAGATCTCCCTGGACAATTCTATCCTGTTCGTAATACTAGGCAGGCAGTTAATTCTAATAGCCAGGCCTTCTCCATCATGAGGCTCAATACTACACAGTATTCTAGAAGTTTTATTCCAGTTGTTACCAAGTTGTGGAATGATATTCCTAATCGGGTAGTTGAATCAATAGAACTTCAAAAGTTCAAAGTTGGAGCAAATGTTTTTATGTTGACCAGGCTGACATGAGTCTTTTTATTGTTTATATATGACATATCTGTTTTTGACGTTGTTAATAGTTTATATAGGACATATCTGTTTTGACGCTGTTACTGTTTTTAGAATGATATATTGTTAATTTATTCTCATCATTTATTTATTTCCTTTCCTCACTGGGCTATTTTTCCCTGTTGGAGCATTTGGGCTTATAGCATCTTGCTTTTCCACTAGGGTTGTAGCTTGGCTGGTAATATATATATATATATATATATATATATATATATATATATATATTTATATGTATATATATATATAATTATATATATATATATATATATATATACATATATATATGCATATATATACATACATATATATATATATATATATATATATATATATATATATATATATATATAATTTATATGTATATATATATATATATATATATATATATATATATATATATATATATATATATATATATATATATATATATATATACCAGTAATAGAGCAAGCAAGTTATGCACGAATTACTACCTTACTAACACGCGTGTTGACCTAAACCTTGAATATTGTGCGAGCGGGCAGTTAAGTTGTGACTGAGAGGCGAGACGAACGCTACTTAACTATATTAAACAACCATCTAGTTTATATACAGCGATATGCGAGCAAGAACGTCACCAAAATTCAAACATGATATTGTATGGGGTAGCATGATAACACATTATTATTATTATTGTTATTATTATTATTATTAGCTAAGGTTCACATTTTTTTTTAACTATTTAACTTTGCTTCCTCTATTCTAAGGCCCGCTTCACATGAGCGGTTTGAAACCTATGGTTGCGACTGTGCAGTTTAGAAATCAATGTAGCTCAATGGGGCCCTTCACGCATTGCGGGAGAAAACCGCGCAGCAGAATAACCGGACGGTAGGGATTTCCAAACCGCATGCACTCATAACCCATGCGGTGCCGCACGGATTAGAATACTTAAGAAAAAAAAGGTACTTTATTCTGTCGCTATACTCTTTCTTTCTCTTGTCTAATTAGTTCACCTTACATTATGATATTCTATATTTACTGAGAATATTACCGGCTAAGTAAGCTTCTTGTTAAAGTTTTTTATAGTGTATATGAGAAATATTTATTTTAATGTTACTGTTCTTAAAATATTTTATTTTTTCTTGTTTCCTTTCCTCACTGGGCTATTTTCCCTGTTGGAGTCCCTGGGGTTATAGCATCCTGCTTTTCCAACTGGGTTGTAGTTTAGCAAGTAATAATAATAATAATGATAATAATAATAATAATAATTTGAGGAGTGTTATTCCTAGTAATATTTCTCTTAGTAAATTCTCTCTCTCTCTCTCTCTCTCTCTCTCTCTCTCTCTCTCTCTCTCTCTCTCTCTCTCTCTCTCTCTCTCTCTCTCTCTCTCCTGTGCTTGGGAGCATAATTTCCCATTTAGATTGAATCCTATTGAGAAAAAATTCTTACGTCTTTCCCCTTACTTACAGAACCAAGGGTCCCCTCTCTCTCTCTCTCTCTCTCTCTCTCTCTCTCTCTCTCTCTCTCTCTCTCTTGCATAAACACTTTACTTATATCTTACCCAAAGAAAATTTTTTTACCTCTTTCCCCCTACTTACAGAACCAGGCATCGCCCCCCCCCTCTCTCTCTCTCTCTCTCTCTCTCTCTCTCTCTCTCTCTCTCTCTCTCTCTCTCTCTCTCTCTCTTTCTCTCTCTCTCTCTTTCTCCTCTCTCCTGTGCATAAACACTTTAGACTTAAATCTTACCCCTTCCGCCTTACAGAACCAAGGGTTTTCTCTCTCTCTCATACTACCTACTATTTGCAATTGTCTATAATTTTCTTTCCCTTTTTCTACATTCACTTTTCCATCTATTCTTCCTTACATCTTTAGTCTTAAATACTCTCTCTCTCTCTCTCTCTCTCTCTCTCTCTCTCTCTCTCTCTCTCTCTCTCTCTCTTATACTTCCTTACTATTTGCAATTGTCTATAATTTTCTTCCCCTTTCTATATTCACTTTTCCATCTATTCTTCCCTACTTCCCTCTCTCTCTCTCTCTCTCTCTCTCTCTCTCTCTCTCTCTCTCTCTCTCTCTCTCTCTCTCTCTAATCCCCACATTTGCTTTTCCCTCCATTACTTGTACTTACGAATTTCTCCTTTTGTTTTACAACGGTAAAGAGCTTTTGGGTCTCGTTAATAATACCCTTATTAGTTATCATACCCCCTGCATGAAATATATATTCCAAAAGCTGTTTACGGAGTAATTAACAAACCCATTTTATTTCCAGTTTGAACTAAATGTCAACCTTCAATAGGATTTAAACGTGAATGATTAACATCGTGAAATTAACGTCACCTCGCTGTGTGTTATTTGAATTGTTAAGTCTTTTCAATCTTTTCTAAATTCATATTTCTTTTGTTGCAAAACGTTTTCTTCGCTATGGGGACCCTAATTTCGTTGTAATTCCTCTTCCTGTTTTGATGGTGGAATAAACTTTTTTATGCTTTGGCTGTTACTATTTTGCGTGCATGTATCTTTTAAGTCTTTCTAAAAAAATATTATTTATTGGAGATGTATTCCTTATGTCTTTCTAAAAAATATTATTTTGCGTGTATGTATCTTTTAAGTATCTCCAAAAAATAATTATTTGTGCATGCATTTTTTGTCTTTCTAAAAATCATTATTTTGCGTGCATGTATTTTTTTATGTCTTTCTAAAAGATCTTTATTTTGCGTGCATTTATCTTTTAATTCTCGCTTAGAATTATTATTTTGTGAGCATGTATTCTTTATGTCTCACTAAAATAATATTATTTTGCGTGCATGTATCTTTCACGTCTCTCTAAAAATTATTATTTTGTGTGCATGTATTATTCAAGTCTTTCTAAAAAAAATATTATTTCATGTGCATGTATCTTTCAAGTCTCTCTAAAAATTATTATTTTGTGTGCATGTATTTTCTGTCTTTCTAAAAGATCATTGTTTTTGCGTGTATGTATCTTTCAAGTCTCTCTAAATATTATCATTTTGTGTGCATGTATTCTTTGTCTCTAAAAAAAAATTATTTTGTGGGCATGCATGTCTTATGTCTTTCTAAAAAAAAATCATAATTTTACGTACATGTTATTTTAAGTCTTAAAAAAAAAAAAATTGTGTGCATGAATTTTTTTGTTTCTAAATAATCATTTTGCGTGCATTTGTTTTCAAGTCTCTCTAAAAAAATATTATTTTATGTGCATGTATTCTTCAAGTGTCTCTGAAAAATATTATTTACGTGTTTTCTTATATAAGGTTATCATAAATATATTCTGCTTTATATTGTTTTTTGATGTATTTCATTTTGTCGTAATTATGACTTTTGATTTTCAACGGCTGGCATTTGCGATTCGTATTTTAGCCTTATTTGGAAAAACTTATATGAGAGAGAGAGAGAGAGAGAGAGAGAGA
>NC_090750.1:57770062-57777562 GCF_036898095.1 Palaemon carinicauda | reverse complement strand
ATACATATATATATACATATATATATATATATTATATATATATATATATATATATATATATATATATATATATATATATATATATATATATATATATATATATATAATATATATATATATATATATATATATATATATAAATAACATAACCATTTGGAGTAGGAAAATCTTAGCTGTCAATCTCCCCTATCTAATACAGAAAAGGTTCTGGAAATATATATATATATATATATATATATATATATATATATATATATATATATATATATATATATAACATAACCATTTGGAGTAGGAAAATCTTAGCTGTCAATATCCCCTATCTAATACAGAAAATGTTCTGGATATATATATATATATATATATATATATATATATATATATATATATATATACCCGAATACCTTCTGCGGGATTGCCAGACATAACTACTCGGTCTTTCCCCACCCCTCGGGTAGAGGAAGTGGGAGTAGTCATACCCCAGTGAGAGGGGGTTGCGTGTGTGCATAATCGATATATTTAGCCGTTGTTTTTGACGGGTTGTGTTCACTAATCGTGGCATATTAATCAACCTTTTAACTAATACTTTTAGGTAATAGTTTTTATTTATCCCAGTTAGATCTTGGCACTCAGTGAATGACCTTCCCGGCCCCTGTACCAGGCCACGTGGCCAAAATTCCATAATTCTAATTAAACATAGCAAATACTTCTAAGTGTTTCGATAGCGTGGATTTGTCATTGAATACCAGTTATGCAGTGATGAATGCAAAATACTTAAGAATTTATACAATAAACAGATTCTGTAGGTCCTGTAGGGAGTAGGGCTCCCTTGCTTGATAGGACCAGGAAAACAGCCCTTAACGTAAATATGTAATCATAAAACTTAATTTCCAAGTGGTTTAATTCCTCTTACCTGCTTTGAAATTATGTATGGAGCTCTTCTCTTCGATGGGGTTCCAGGTATCGATGGAATAAACCTTCAAAGTTTAGTCAACGATTAACGATGTGTTAAACTGACGTACACAAACACACACACAAGAACCATCGAGTTACCCTTGTTTAAAACTGTATCTTTACAACACTCTACAAACATGTTCACTTCTTCTAGTGTAACTCGTTGCAAAATATCACATCAACCATCAAAACCAAAACTCCTTGAACTGAAGCATCTACAGTATCTATAATTGCATATTTCATTTTTGGGGTGAAAAGTATGCAAGGATACTGAACACTGCTTTTTGACTCCTTTCCACTACATAGGTGGCCTGTGTTCTGCTTGATAAAGCTCACTCTTCAGAGATTATTTTTTTTTTTATACTTCGAGACAAAAGACGAAGGGGATTGACGGAAAGTCCAGTAAATTGATATTTTATCACAAATTCTCACTGAAGGAGATTCTCCAACCAAGAAGTATTCCCTTCCTCCTCTCTCGTCTCCCGTATGACAGCGTCACAGGGTTTAAACTTTTAGGGTAATTACCTTAGTTTGAGGCAATTTACATGGCTTTTAAGGTAATTTTTTCAGACAATTCTAAGGTAATTTCGGTTTTACTAGCTTCAAGTTTAAGGAAATTTGAAAAGTTTTAAGATAATCTAAGGTAAAAAGCAGCAGAGTCTAAGGTAATGGATACATTCAAGATTAAAACCCTGGCCTCGACTCTCCTCAAAGGTATGCTTCCAGAACGCTAAAACTGTTGGCGATGATGACAAGCAAACGAGTAATTCAATACTAGGTCGTTATTCCCTGGCACATTTTTTTTTTTGCTTTATTGTAGAGAAATTTTACACTGGTGTTCGAAATTCTTTGTTTTGGACTAAATCCTCCTTTCTATAATAAAAAGCAACTCTCTCTCTCTCTCTCTCCTCTCTCTCCTCTCTCTCTCTCTCTCACCCTCTCTCTCTCTCTCTCTCTCCTCTCTCTTTTATGTGCTAATGCAAATATGATAGATGCGTAATTTTGCGCAGTTAATGGTCACTGGACATATTATCGTATATGGTATATAAAAGAAATTATCAAAATAAAATAGAAAGGTCAGTATGTGGTCAGTCTCTAGGGCATTGTCCTGCCAAGGCACTGTCACTGTCCCTTGCTTCTAAAATTTATGAGAGTTAATAATATTCTATTTCTCTTGAACTTCTCTCATAAAATTTCAAAGACATTGACTCAGTATACAAGCAAGAATGCTTCTGAAACATATTTGTAGCACATAGAAGATTTCTGAACACTTTACTGTGTCTACGATTGCTTATCATCTATTTCATGTTATGTTAGTACTACAAGAATGCCCCAAGTCATCTATAGTATATTATATTCTCAAAAAACAAAATACTTTATGGGAAAGTAACATAGATACGACAAAATGTCAAGGAACATATCTTCTTCCAATGTCTTCAGAGGTTAGGAGACTTGTTATCCATAAATTATACGAAAGGTTTCAATTTATTTAGCATCCCTTTGTAACAAGTCTATTGAACCATGGTTAACAATCCATACCAATTGTTTTCAGCGACTGCTGGAGTGATATTTGTCACCTCTCTCTTTTTCTTCTAATTATTCATAAGTATCAGTATTGTTATCATTCTAAAATAATCTTCTTCCGTAAGTTAAATGTCCGCATCTTGAATACTGGCTGCTCTGAGTGTAAGAGGCCTTTCTGAAATAAGACAAGTGTAATCTATAACAGCAACATCTTTGAGAATTTTCATCCATCTGAACAGAGTTCAAAATGTACCAGTTTTCTGAATCACTTGACGACTGTGTTATCTAGGGTTTTCAGGGACTCAAGAGTCTATGGAACCATGGTTAACCATCCATACCAATTGTTTTCAGGCCGCTGGAGTGATGTTTTTTCACCTCTCTTTCTCTTCTAATTGTTATTATCATTATTATATCATCATCATCGTTATTATTATGAATGATCGCCATCCCTATGTAAAAAAAAACCGCTTCTTGGATAGTGGCTGCTGTGTGTGTAACAGACCATTCTGGAATAAGGCAAGTTTATTCTATAACAGCAACATCTTTGAGAATTTTCATTCATCTGAACCGAGTTCAAAATGTACCAGTTCCTGTAATCAGTTGACGTCTGTGTCATCTGACGTTTTCAGGGAACTCGAAGGACCATATGTGTAGTTGTGCCTAGTTATTTTGACATGTGTGTAATCTTGATCAGAGGAAGATCTACTGGATTTTTTTTTTCTTTTTTTTTTTTTGAAAGCCACTGTGAAACTACCACTTTTTCATGCAGTTCATTAAGCCTATGGGCATATTTACAGCCTTATAAGCATCCTTTATACACACAGTATCATTATCATTTTAACTAAGGTACAACCATAGTTGGAGAAGCAGGATGCTATAAGCCCAAAGGCTCCATCAGGGATAATAGCCTAGTGCAGAGAGGAAATATAGAAACAGGTAGATTAGTGTGTCTGGGTGTACCATCGAATACGTATGTATATGGGTGTCTTCTTCATTAGTAACTCCATATAGGGTCTCTTGTATGTAAATTTATATACATATCACACACATGTTTATAAGTATCTTCTTCAATAGTACCTTCCTCGTTGTCTTCAGCCTTTACTTACTTCCATATAGGGTCTCTTGTATGTATATACTCATGCAAACCAAAAAAAAAAAAAAAAAAAAAATCCATTTGAAACTAAATCAGTATTGATGAGTTATCCAGATTCCAAATTTCATCTCTATTTGAGAATAATCATATCATGTAATCACAAGTTGTTTATATTTACATTTCCACCTCTGGGGAATTGTAAAAGAAACATGTTTTCCTTGAATCCTAAGAAAGTTGCTTTTCCTTGGCATGTAAGTCCCTTTCTTATCCACACTGTTAAAAATGACCGTAATTTTAATCGAAAGTTCCCCGTAAACGTATATTGTGTTCAGCCGTATTTCAGTAAAATACAGACAACCGTATTTTCACCCTACTTTGTCCTTAAATTTTCGGTTTGGTGATCGTAATATCACTCCTTTACGTCAATATATCTGTTTTCAAAACAGCAAATGCCTGGCGACATTTATTCCAGGATTTTTACAGTTTTTTTTACGGCATATTTTCAACAGTGTATTTATCATCCTTATTCTTCTACACTGTTAGAAAAGTCGTAATATTGACAGGAAATTCTCCGTAAAAATATGCTGTTCTCAGCCGTATTTCAGTAAAATACAGGCAACCGTAATTTTAACCTTACTTTGTTATTACTTTTTACGGGTTGATTACCGTAGTATCACTCTTTTGCGTCAATATACCTGTTTGCAAAACAGCAAATGCCTGGCAACATTTATTCTAGGATTTAATTTTTTTTTTTTGGGGGGGGAGGGGGGGGGGGGCAAATTTTTAACATTGCATGTATTATCCTCATTCTTCTAGAAAACGCGAGGAATGAACATGAACGAGGACTAGTCAGGTCAAAGGTCATTCAAGGGGACAGCGAAGGTCAAAAAAACTTCATCATCTCAATTTATATGTTAATGAAACTAATATTCTTTGGTCATCAGCGAATACATTATTTAACGGCAAACATCTTTTTTTGGTGTTTATTTGCAGACAGACGATCACTGACAAGTACAGATTGGTAGGCATTAGTTTATTTTATTTCCTTCTTCAATGGGATAGAGAAGGTAATCACGGCCATAAGATGGAAGGTAACAGTGTATTTACACAAACAAGTTTTCATGAGAGTTAACATTAACAGGCGGTTCACTTGAGTCGGATTATCAAATGAAAATCTTTAATTTTCTTTTTTTTTTTAATCTAGATCGGGATAAATTTCATTCTTTTAAAATATGGATAAGTTTAATTATTTTGAAACAGGGATAAATTGCATTCTTTTTGAAATATGGATAAATTTATTTATTTTAAAATAGGGATAAATTTCATTCTTTTTTAAATATGGATAAGTTTAATTATTTTGAAATAGAGATAAAATTCCTTCTTTTAAAATGAGGATAAAATTCTTCTTTGAAATGAGGATAAATTTCGTTCTTTGAAATAGAGATAAATTTAATTCTTTTAAGATATGGATAAACTTCATTCTTTAAAATATGGATAAATTTAATCATTTTAAAATAGGAATAAATTCAATTCTTTTAAAATCAAAGTAATCCTTTTGTTTCTTTATTTCGAAGGAGAATCCACAAAACAATATTTCCATAATATTTCGACTTTCTTATTTCTTCAATTTAGATTTACTCATCGTCAGAAAATTGACTTTCTTATTCTTTTCAGATTAGTTTTACTTAACAGAAGAAAAGTCTTTATATTTCCATAGAAAAACGACGAATTCTTCCACTGAAATGAACCTCCTGTCGGCAAAACATTAAAATGAAGGAAATTTCTTTCGAGCATCAAAGACATAAAACAAAAGTCGCAAATCAATTATTGTATTATTATCAGTAACTTTATTTAATAATCTTTTTATTTTTATTTTGGTAATGCATATACTTTTTTCTTTGTTTTTTTTCCTTTATTCATAATTTTCCTCACTCGTAGATGTAAGAACTTTCAAGGGAAAATGACAAATCCATTCGTCAGTGTGATGATATCAAATGAGCTTCTTAATCTTCGCGTGATGATGTCAAATGAGTTCCTTATCTTTGGAATATGAAGAAAAATATATGGATAGCTACAAAAGTATGTATACATATACATGCAGTTATAGATGTACATGTATATATGCATACCAAAATGGGGGATAATTTGCAAAGGGGACATTATCAGGACATTAGAGACCATTTTTATGTGGCATTTTGAGCCATATGTGGACATCAGAAGTAATAGGACATTTCAAGAATTGAGTTAAGTTACTGATAACAAAAATTGCGAAAAAATAATAAATGGAATCAATAAATATAAAAATAATTTAACAGTACACAATTAAATATATTCACCATCACCAAGAACATGAAAATACGGAAAATAATTTATCTAATATTTATTCAATAATTTATTTTTGTTCTCCGATCAACACGTCTGCTGGAACTTGGTTCTAAGCCCCTCGTTCTTCTTCCTCCTCCTCCTCCTCCTCCCTCTCCTCCTCCTCCTCCTTTCTTCTAATATTCTTCTATTCTTCTTTCATTCGCTTTGATCGTGATGGTGTTACTGAGATCGGCCGAATCGCAGGAAGACGTGGTCGAGGTCTTGTCGTTTGACTTCTGGTTCGTTGATTGGCATACTGTTCTTGATGGCTGTGGGGAGAGAGAGAGGGAGAAACATTAGTTTAATAGGAATGTTTTATATGAGAAAGAGAGAGAGAGAGAGAGAGAGAGAGAGAGAGAGAGAGAGAGAGAGAGAGAGAGAGAGAGAATTGGTTAAATAGAATTGTTTTAGATAAAACAATGTTTTTTATATTTCTAGGAGAGAGAGAGAGAGAGAGGAGAGAGAGAGAGAGAGAGAGAGAGAGAGAGAGAGAGAGATTTGAATTGATTGCGATATAACAATAGTTCTCTATATTTTTAGAAAATGAGAGAGAGAGAGAGAGAGAGAGAGAGAGAGAGAGAGAGAGAGAGAGAGATTTGAATTGTTTTCGATATAACAATAGTTCTTTATATTTTTAGAAAATGAGAGAGAGAGAGAGAGAGAGAGAGAGAGAGAGAGAGAGAGAGAGAGAGAGAGAGAGAGAGATTTGAATTGTTTTCGATATAATAATAGTTCTTTATATTTTTAGAAAATGAGAGAGAGAGAGAGAGAGAGAGAGAGAGAGAGAGAGAGAGAGAGAGAGAGAGAGATTTGAATTGTTTTCGATATAACAATAATTCTTTATATTTTTAGAAAATGAGAGAGAGAGAGAGAGAGAGAGAGAGAGAGAGGAGAGGAGAGAGAGAGAGAGAGAGAGAGAGAGAGAGAGAGAGAGAAAGTAAATAAATAACGAAATATCTTACTTAAATACACAACACCATGATATAAAATATATTCTCATTAGTTTGACATTGAGTAAAAGTTTGCAATTCCTACTTCACACTAAATAGTCCTCAGCCATGTAGGCCTGGGTCTTCCAACTCTTCTGGTGACTTGCTCACATACTTATATTCTCAAGGCCATTGTGTGTTGGGATATTCTGAATCTTTCGAGTATGGTTTGTGGATGTTTATGAAATAAACACACACACATATATATATATATGTATGTATATGTATATATATATATATATATACATATATGTGTGTGTGCGTGTGTGTGTAAATAAGTATCTCCTCTATATAATAAAGAGCAAGTGTCTAGCTATATATATATATATACTATATATATATATATATATATATATATATATATATATATATAAAATATATATATATAAATATATATATATATATATATATATATATATATATATATATATATATATATATATATATATATATATATATATTTCTTTTCGGTACCGCTCAGCTCTCCCCGACCCTCGGGTAGGGGAAGATGAGTAGTCATACCATGGTGAGAGGGTGTGCGTACTTATTTATCTATATATTTAGCCGTCAATTTTG
>NC_090750.1:57752562-57755062 GCF_036898095.1 Palaemon carinicauda | reverse complement strand
AATTAGATAGAATAGTGTGCCCGAGTGTACCCTCAAGCAAGAGAACTCTAACCCAAGACAGTGGAAGAACATGGTACAGAGGCTATGGCACTACCTACGATTAGAGAACCATGATTTGATTTTGGAGTGTCCTTCACCCAGATGAGCTGCTTTCCATAGCTAAAGAGTTTCTTCTACCCCATGATAGAATAAGGGAGTAAATCCATACAGGATTTTGTTTTATTTTCTGTTATATCTAATACCATCTATTTAAAACGGTAAGTGTAGAATAGAGAAAGCCATAGCCTCTGTACCATGGTCTTCCACTGTCCTGAGTTAGAGTTCTCTTACTTGACGGTAAACTAGGACACATTATTCTATCATATTTCTCTTCTTGTTTTATTTTTTTTTTATTTTTTATAGTTTATTTATGAAAGATTTATCTTAATGTTGCTACTACTCGTAAAATATTTCATTTTATTGTTAATTAATTCGCTTGTAGTTTATCTATTTCCTTATTTCTTTCCATCACTAGGCTATTTTCCCTATTGGAGCCTTTGGGCCTATAGAATCCTGCTTCTGCAACTAGGGTTGTTGCTTAACACGTAATAATAATAATAATAATAATAATAATAATAATAATAATAGATATAAACCAAGGTCTATAGATATAGACCTTGATATAAACAATAAAGTCTTCGGGATTTGCCACCATGTGACGTCATCGAGCATCCCTAGTGGGATTTTTCACCGTGTGACGTCATAGAGCAAAGCTTCTTTATGGTGTCTCGAGAATATATGCGGTAATTTGCCTTCTCTTCTTCTATCTGTGTATGTCCAATAACATACACATATATCATTATGAGTGTATGTATCTATGGTTGAAACTATTACCACAAAGGTTATTCATATGTATACAGATAATGTTGTATGTACAGATATGTTGACATATGTGAGGCCTTTATAATCGATATCAGATTTCTAACTTGTCTGAGTAATTAATTTATTTACAAGTACATATGTACATATGTATGTATAGATTGTAGTTCTAAGTTTATTTTATTGTGTAAATGATTTATTAAATCCCCTTAATCAATTTTCTTCCATAAATTAACATTTGCAAAAGAGAAAATAAGTTTTAGTTGACATTTAGTTTTGTATTAAACTAATTATTCCTACATACAAAGGAAATTTCTATTTCATTAACAATTCACACCTGTTTCACCTGCACGGTATGACTACTTTCTCTCCCCCTACCCAAGGGATGGCAAGAGCTGAGCGTGACATAATATATATATATATATATATATATATATATATATATATATATATATATATTTATATATATATATATATCTATCTATATATATATACAGTATATACATATACACACACACACACACACATATATATATATATATATATATATATATATATATATATATATATATATATATATATAGCCAGACACTTGCCCTTTATTACATAGGGGACATTATCCCACTTACAGCCGTAATAATTTCGTTTTAATTGCATTAGTATTCAAATGCTCATCTTAATACTACTACCAATCATTCACACCTGATACTTCAACTTTATATTCTTGTAATTCTTTATTTTAAGATCCGCAATTCCTTTCCTGACTGAGCTATTTTTCCCTGTTGGAGCCCTTGGGCTTATAGCATCTTGCTTTTCCAAGGAGGGTTGTAGCTTGGCTAGTAATAATAATAATAATAATAATAATAATAATAATAATAATAATAATAATAATAATAATATCTTTGTATTGGTATTCTAAAAACACTCACGCCTACGTAATTTCATGACTGGGTTATTTTTCTCTGTTGGAGCCCTTGGGCTTATAGCATCTTGCTTTTCCAAGTAAGGTTGTAGCTTGGCTAGTAATAATAATAATAATAATAATAATAATAATAATAATAATAATAATAATAATAATAATATCTTTGTACTGGTATTCTAAAAATACTCACGCCTACGTAATTTCATGACTGGGTTATTTTTCTCTGTTGGAGCCCTTGGGCTTATGGCATCTTGATTTTCCAAGTAGGGTTGTAGCTTGGCTAGTAATAATAATAATAATAATAATAATAATAATAATAATAATAATAATAATATCTTCGTTTTGTCATTCTAGAAACATACACGCCTACGTAATTTCCCTCGTTGGTTTGATAATATCTTTTTAATTGAGTTCGCATTGGGAATTCATTCTACGTTCCATGATGGAATTTCTAATGCTCGAATTTCTAATGTCAAAATGTAACTGGCGAACTTAATGTCATTTAAGGACATCTGTTACTCTCCTCTGTAATCTAATTCCCTTGATTACCTTCCCATCTTTATTTCTCAAGGCAGCCATGGCATACTTCGACTTATTGATGTTATTTTCCTTGTTGGAGTCCCTGGGTTTATAGCATCCTGCTTTTCCAACTAGGGTTGTAGCTTAGCAAGTAATAATAAAAATAATAATAATAATAATAATAATAATAATAATAATAAT
>NC_090750.1:57728741-57737062 GCF_036898095.1 Palaemon carinicauda | reverse complement strand
CATAATGAAGTTTCGGTCTTCAGTCATGGCATATTCGAGAAATTCAATTGTTTTCAATGGTTTTGGGCATTCATCCGGCCTGTAGTATTTGCATCGAATTTGAAATTATTTGTTCCTTTTTTTATTGAAAGCCTGTAGTATTCGCATCGAATTTTAAATTATTTGTTCCTTTTTTTTTATTGGAAGGTTTTTGAAATATTTATATGCGATGCATTTCTCGGTGATTTGTCGTAGTATGAATAGAATGAAGTTATTTTCGCCTATGTGGGTCTGTAGATTTTTTCGGCTCGTATTTCGTTGATAATTTTACAAAGGAAAACAGTGAGGATTTATTAAACTGAGCAGCTCCGAAACAAAATACAAGGGCTTATATATGTTCAGGTTCTGAAAAGCAAATCCTGCAAAGAAATACTGGAAACAAAGCAGCTAAGGGGAGACTTTTACTCCTTCTCAGGGCAAAAACATCTTTCCAGGCACGCCTAATTCAATAAATCAAATCCTGACAGAAAATGCTGGAAACAAAGCAGGTAATGTAAGATTTTGACTTTTCTAGTGGCATAATCCTCTTTCTAGGCAGACGTAATTCTGAGAAGCAAATCCTGCAAAGAAAATGCTGGAAACCAAACAGAGAAGGTGATGTTTCGACTTCTTCTAAGGGCATAAACCTCTTTCCAGGCAGATTTAATTCCAAGAAGCAAATCAAGCCAAGAAATGCTGAAAAAAAAAGCAGATAATGTGAGATTTTTACTCCTTCTAAGGACAAAAACATCTTTCCAGGCACACCTAATTGCAGAAATCAAATCCTGGCAGGAAATGCTGGAACCAAAGCAGATAAGGTAAGATTTTGACTCCTAAAGGAGTAAAACTCTTTCCAGGCTGCCATAATTCTGAAATGCAAATCCTGCAAAGAAATACTGGAAACAAGAAGGTAAGGTGAGATTTTGGCTCCTTCTATGGGCATAAACCTCTTTCCAGTTGGACGTAATTCCACGAAGCAAATCCTGCCAAGAAATGCTGGAAACAAAGCAGATAAGGGGAGGTTTAGACTCCTTTTTAAGGGCAAATCATCTTTCCAGGCACACCTAATTCCATAAATCAAATCCTGACAGGAAATACTGGAACCAAAGCAGATAAGGTAAGATTTTGACTCCTTCTAAAGGAGTGAACCTCTTTCCAGGCTGACATAATTCTGAAAAGCAAATCCTGCAAAGAAATACTGGAAACAAAGAAGGTAAGGTGAGATTTTGGCTCCTTCTATGGGCATAAACCTTTTTCCAGTTGGACGTAATTCCACGAAGCAAATCCTGCCAAGAAATGATGGAAACAAAGCAGATAAGGGGAGATTTTGACTTTTCTAGGAGCATAATCCTCTTTCTAGGCAGACGTAATTCTGAGAAGCAAATCCTGCAAAGAAATGCTGGAAATCAAACAGAGAAGGCGATGTTTCGACTCCTTCTAAGGATATAAACCTCTTTCCAGTCGGACGTAATTCCATGAAGCAAATCATGCCATGAAATGCTAGAAACAAATTAGATAAGGGGAGATTTAGACTTCTTCTATGGGCAAAAACATCTTTCCAGGCACGCCTAATTCCATAAATAAAATCCTGAGAGGAAATGCTGGAAACAAAGCAGGTAATGTAAGATTTTGACTTTTCTAGTGGCATAATCCTCTTTCTAGGCAGACGTAATTCTGAGAAGCAAATCCTGCAAAGAAATGGTGGAAACCAAACAGAGAAGGTGATGTTTCGACTCCTTCTAAGGGCATAAACCTCTTTCCAGTCAGATTTAATTCCAAGAAGCAAATCAAGCCAAGAAATGCTGGGAAAAAAAGCAGATAATGGGAGATTTTTACTACTTTTAAGGACAAAAACATCTTTCCAGGCACACCTAATTGCAGGAATCAAACAAAGCGGATAATATGAGATTTTAACTACTTCTATGGGTATAAACCTCTTTCCAGGCAGACGTAATTCTGTGAAGCAAATCCTGCCAAGAAATACTGGAAGCAAAAGAGATAAAGTGAGATTGTGACTCCTTCTAAAGAAATAAACTTCTTTCCAGGCAAACGTAATTCCAGGAAGCAGATCCTGCCAAGAAATGCTGGAAAAAAATTAGATAAGGTAAGATTTTAACTCCTTTTAAGGGCAAAACCTCTTTCCAGGCAGACTTTTGACTCCTTCTACGGGAATGAACATCTATCCAGGCAGACGTAATTCAAGAAGTAAATCCTGCCAAGAAATTCTGGAAACAAAGCAGATAATATGAGCTTTTAACTCCCTCTAAAGGAATAAACTTCTTTCAGGCAAACGTAATTCCGGGAAGCAAATCCAACCAAGAAATGCTGGAAACTAAACAGAGAAGGTGATATTTTTACTCCTGTTAATGGAATAAACTTCTTTCTAGGCAAATGTAATTCCAGGAAGCAAATCCTTCCAAGAAACTTCTTTCCAGGCAAATGTAATTCCAGGAAGCAAATCCTACTAAGAAACTTCTTTCCAGCAGACTTTTGACTCCTTTTAAGGACATATACTTCTTTCCAGGCAAACGTAATTCTAGGAAGCAAATCCTGCCAAGAAATGCTGGAAACAAAGCAGATATGGTGAGATTTTGACTCCCCTTAAGGGCAAAACCTCTTTCCAGGCACACCTAATTCTGAGAAGCAAATCCTGCAAAAAAAAAAAATGCTGGAAACAAAGCAGATAAAGTGAGATTTTAGCTCCTAAGGGAATAAACTCCTTTCCAGGCAAACGGAATTCCAGGAAGCAAATCCTGCCAAGAAATGTTGAAAACAAAGCAGATAAGGGGAGATTTTGACTCCTTTTAAGGGTAAACCCTCTTTCAGCCACACCTAATTCTGCGAAGCAAAACCTGCTAAGAAATGCTAGAAACAAACCAGAGAAGGGGAGATTTTGACTCCTTCTAAAGGAATAAACTCCTTTCCAGGCAAACGTAATTCCAGGAAGCAAATCCAGCCAAGAAATGCTGGGAACAAAGCAGATAAGGTGAGATAGGTAATCACGCAAGTGAAAAATAGACATGGCTCCATGAATATGATCAGCATAACGTAAGAGTAGCCTGACACTCCATTCTCCCGAAGAATTTCCATAAGACAGATGAGGGGCGAATCGTCATAAAGTTGAATCAACGACTGGTAGGTTTTGCAAAGCACGTAAACAAGATATGACTTTCATCGCTAAGCTGTTCTTCAGCGTAAAGGTGAAACGTGGAGAAGTCATACTATAGAAAATGACCATTCTTGTTTAGGATTTGTATATTTCTTTACAATCATGTTAATAACATTTCTGTTGTACTTCTGTTTCTATTGTTTATATCAATTAGCATTTCGATTCAAGTAGAACAGGCTATTGTAGTTTAAAAGACATGAGTTGAATCCAAATCATAGAGGTATGACATATACTATATAACACTTGTATCCAAACTCAAACAAAAATTCATTCTCATATACACGCGCACGCACGCGCACACACACATAATATATATATATATATATATATACAGTATATATATATATATAGATAGATAGATAGATAGATATATATATATATATATATATACCAGTCCAGTACTTGAATTTTTGACGTCTGTCGAATGTCATGTTAACACTTCAAGCTAACATCTCCTAATGAATAGTGAATTGTACCAACCGTGTGTCACACAATTGTACATAATTATTTTGTATATATTATGGTTGTATCTGCGCTCTTCCCTCGCACTAAAAAGAACCTGAATGATCATGTCACCGTTTTGCTCAGTAACATTATCTGTCTCTCGAACAGGTCATGTCCTGTTGCCTTGAGGTTTGGTATATAAAGAAGAGTGTTCCTTAATAAATAACTCAGTCGTTTCCAATCTGCCTTTGAGTTCACAACTCCTCTCTCGGCCGTCACATTGGTGACCTCGGAAGTCGACTCGCTCCCACCGCCTTCCACCCCCACCCCCTCGCCCCTTCATCGTTGGTACTATGGCGGACTCTACGGCAGTTGGTGCTGCGGCCGCTCCATTCAAACTTTCATCGTTTGCCTGCGGAGAGGCATTTGCTTGATTTCAGCGCGCAGAAGTCCAGTTTCGTATCAGGGGCGTGACTCGGTCAACCACCAAAGCGGATTATGTTCTCGCGGCGATACCGAGGACACCTTCCCAGAAATATCCGACTGGCTTTGTGAACAAAGAGACACCCCAATAGCGTATGACGAACTCAAATCATACCTTCTGCAGCAGTACTCGCCGTCGCCAGCCGCCCGTATAGCAAAGCTTTTTCAGCTCTCGCAACAACCGTTGGGGGACCAAAGGGCTTCGCTTGCCCTCAGGGAAATGACCAGTATCGCTCGCCTTCAACCTGTCGCAGACGGCTCTCCTCGTGAGGTGAACCTACTCCGTGCCCTTTGGATACGCCGCTTACCTGAACCTGTGCGCGCTGCCATACCTGATGTCGATAGTTTACCTATAAAGGATTTGATGACCAAAGCCGACGCCCTTATGGACAGCCACTTCAAGACCTCCATCAACGCCTCCACCCCTGACGACGAGGATGCCTATTCAACGTCAACCGAAGCTGACATGAATGCTGTAGGACATACACGCCTACCCCGTGACGTGCTGAAGCGGCGACAAAGCCGCCCACCACCCACCAATCGCTCGCGCCCCAACGAACGACTTCTGCAGCCACTTACTACCTCCATCCACCGCAGTTTGGCTACTACCACTTCAGATTCGGGGCAACCGCGAAGAAATGTGCCAAAGATTGTCAGTGGCCAAAAAATGTGTAACTAGGCCATCGCTTGTGGCGGTGGCCTCCCATGTTTCTAATCTTTTCTTTTTACAGGATGTAGGAACGGGCGTGCGATTTTTGGTAGACACGGGTGCTTGTCGTTCTCTTTTGCCAAGGAAACTCTTCAAGGCACAACGTAGTCTGTCTACATCTGCCGACATCCGCTTGGTAGCTGCCAACGGATCTGCGATACCCACCTACGGTTACGAGATCCTCACATTATCGTTCGGAAACGGTAAATTCAATTGGAAATTTCTCGTTGCTGACATTACAATGCCAATCCTCGGTGCGGATTTCCTCTCTCATTTCCACCTTCTGGTCGATGTCGCCCACCGATGATTGGTCAACGCAGACTCGTACTTGTCGACACCTCTTCAACCCGCCCCCTCTAACCTCGCTCTCCACATCAGCGCACCCACGGATGCCTACGCCCACCTCCTCACATCGTACCCGGAAGTTTTCCGTCCAGAACTTCGCCAAACGCCCACGGTTCCTGCCAAGCACGGTATTTATCACCATATCAAGACGACGGGACCCCAGTCTTCGCAAAATTCAGACGTCTGGCACCGGAACGATTGGCAGCCGCCAAACAGACGTTCGCCGAAATGGAGAAAATGGGCCTTTGCCAAAAGGCCTCCAGCCCATGGTCGTCACCCTTACACATCGCTCTGAAGAAAGACGGCTCCCTCCATCCGTGCAGGGATTACAGGCGCCTGAACATGCAAACAGAACCGGATCACTACCCCCTCCCAAACATTGCCGATGGAACCTCCTACCTGCACAAAGCAAAGGTTTTCTCTACGCTCGACCTCCTGAAGGGGTATTATCAGGTGCCTATGAACCCAGAAGACATCCCCAAGACCGCCATCACCACTCCGTTTGGCACATACACCTTCAATTACTCCTGTTTTGGCCTTCGTAATGCTGGGCAACGTTTCAACGTCTCATGGATGGCATCTTAGGGGACCTCCCTTTCTGTGTATGTTATGTGGACAACATACTTGTGTTCTCCTCCTCAAAAGAGGAACACCTCCGTCACCTGCCCATCGTGCTCGACCGCCTGCAACAAAACGGCCTTGTAGTCCAGTACGACAAGTGTACCTTTGGCGCCAACGAAGTGTCGTTCTTAGGGCACTGTATCACTCCTGAAGGAGTCCATCCCCTCCCTGAGAAGGTAGCAGCCGTTCAGATTTCCCCACGCCCTCGACCGTCAAAGCTCTGCAGGAATTCTTGGGCATGATCAACTATTATCACCATTTTCTGCCAGCCATTGCCGCCACTCTTGCTCCCTCTACGCCTCCCTCAAGGGCAAGCCAAAGGACCTGAAGTGGGGTCCTTTTCAAGAAGCAGCCTTCTGCAATGCAAAGAAGGCCCTATCAACTGCTGCGGCTCTCACTTTTCCTATCCCACCTGCCCCTCTTCTTCTCTCCACCGATGCCAGCGACGTCGCTATTGGTGCAGTACTCGAGTAGGTGGTCAAAGGCTCGCCCCGCCCATTGGCTTTCTTCAGCAGAAAACTGTCCAAGGCAGAATCGGGTTATTCTACCTTCGATCGAGAATTGCTGGCGGTGCACTTGCTGCTGTCCATCACTTTCGCCATTTCTTAAAAGGTACGCCCTTCGTCATTCGTACAGATCACATGCCTCTGATGCACGCCTTCACTCGACAGTCTGACGCCTGGTCCGCCCGTCAACGCTGACATCTCTCCACCGTGGCTGAATACAATTGCACCCTCCAATACGTCCCTGGGAAAATGAATCCCGTTGCCAATGCCCTGTCAAGAAACACGTTGGCTGCGTTCAACTGGGATTGGATTACAACGCCCTGGCTGAAGCCCAACGACAGGATCCAGAATATCAAGCTTGTAGGACATCCTGCACGTCCCTCCGTTGGGAGGATTTTCCCCTCGAAAACTCCAACACCACCTTCCTCTGTGACGACAGTACTGGTAGACCGCGACCTTGGATTCCTGCTCCCATGCGCCGACAGGTGTTTGATTTCATCCACGGCCTTTCACATCCCTCGTGCCGTTCTACTGCACAGCTGCTGAAGGCAAAGTTCATTTGGCACGGCATTTCTAAGGATGCTAAGGATTGGGTCCGTGCGTGTACTTCTTGCCAAACTTCAAAGTACATTGACACTCGGATTCAGGAGTGGGCACCTTTCCTCAACCTCAGCGTCGTTTAGCACACATTCACGTCGACGTTGTAGGCCCCCTACCTACATCACAAGGACATCGTTACCTGTTTACCGTCATCGACCGCTCCACTCGTTGGCCTGAAGCCATTCCCATGGAAACTGTAACGTCCGCCTCATGTACATCTGCCTTACTCTCTGGATGGATTTCAAGATTCGGTATCCCTGAGCATATTACTTCTGACAGGGGAACAACTTTCACCTCTCAATTATGGACGTCATTAGCGAATCTCCTGGGCATCACCCTACATCAGACAACGGCCTACAACCCCGCCGCCAATGGA
This sequence comes from Palaemon carinicauda, assembly GCF_036898095.1. Classification (NCBI taxonomy): domain Eukaryota; kingdom Metazoa; phylum Arthropoda; class Malacostraca; order Decapoda; family Palaemonidae; genus Palaemon; species Palaemon carinicauda. Next base: position 57,729,791 of record NC_090750.1, on the reverse strand, counting down.
ATGGTTGAACGTTTTCATCGCACCCTCAAAGCAGCTTTGATGTCCCGCTGCAAAGATTGCAACTGGTTTACTCAGCTTCCCTGGGTCCTCCTTGGGTTAAGGACCACTCCTAAAGACGCCCTTGACGTCTCGGCAGCCGAAATGGTGTATGGCGACCCGTTGGTCATCCCTGCCGAATTTTTTCCTTCTACGACCTCCTCCGACGATCTCCAGCGCATACGTCACGTCGTGGGAAAATTTACTCCGTGCCGCCAGACTTACAAGCCCCCAGCGAAGCATCACATACCAACGGACTTGCACTCTGCAACGCACGTCTTCCTGCGCAACGACACCAGCAAGCCACCACTAACGCCCCCTTACACGGGCCCTTTCCTTGTGATCCGACGCAGTTCGAAAGCATTCCTCCTAAACATTCGGGGCAAAGAAGACTGGGTCTCCATTGATTGTCTAAAACCTGCTAATCTTCTGCCAGATGACCCGCCCTACAGTTCGCCTCTCTAGATCAGGGCGCCCTATTTAACATGTACAGTATGTCATTTTTAGGGGGGGAGCCATGTACCAACCGTATGTCACACAATTGTACGTAATTATTTTGTATATATTATGGTTGTATCTGCACTCTTCCCTCGCACTAAAAAGAACCTGAATGATCATGTCTCCGTTTTGCTCAGTAACATTATCTGTCTCTCGAACAGGTCATGTCCTGTTGCCTTGAGGTTTTGTATATAAAGAAGAGTGTTCCTTAATAAGTAACTCAGTCGTTTCCAATCTGCCTTTGAGTTCACAACTCCTTTCTCGGCCCGTCACAGAATGATATGAAGAAGCCCTGAATAATGTAATGTAGAGTTTGCTATAAATGCGTCCAATTGCGTTTGGAATATATAATTTTTTCGTTTTTTTTTTTTTTTTTAGATAATCACAAATGAAAATATCACCTTATCTTTTAATTTATTATTTAATATGGATTTGTCTAAAGTATATTTGACAAATTGAGGTTTACAATTGGTTTTCCAGGAACGGGAAACTTCGTAAATCAATTCAGTAGAAGAA
>NC_090750.1:57646241-57721241 GCF_036898095.1 Palaemon carinicauda | reverse complement strand
AAATATAAAGGGATTTTGGAAGTGGTTAAACTTTTCTCTGTGTAGAACGGAAAACTGTCTTGTTATCAAATGTTAGATATCAAAAGCAGCTGTTACAAATGTGTTCATGTAAATGTTCAATGAAGTTAGTAAATGTTATACGATTGCCTTATTGCCTTATCTTATTGCCTTATTCAATGTTTTGCGTTCCCCCAGGTCCCTCAGTGTGAAGCACCTCGTATATCCACCAGAGAGTTGCTAATGCATCTTCCGGTGTATTTTGTATCTTCCACTCTTGGGTGGTCTGGGATGCAGAGAGAGAGAGAGAGAGAGAGAGAGAGAGAGAGAGAGAGAGATTCATTCGTGTTCTCATATTACTTCACGAGATTTTTCAGCAGCCAGCTTCCCATCAACCGTTTCAGAGCTTCGGATAAAATGAATGAAAGAGATGTTTACATAAAGCGTTATCTCTTCAACATCCCTTCTGTTATAAATGTTTTTTTTTTTTCTTTCCAAGCCAAAGGCGTTATCATATCCAATCTATCTTGGAATTACATTACTTAATATATTCCCTTTCTTTATCCAAGGCAAAGGCGTTATCACATTCAATCTATCTTTGAATTACATTACATAATATATTCCTTTTTCTTTATCCAAAGCAAAGGCTTTATCATATCCAATCTATCTTGGAATTGCATTACTTAATATATTCCCTTTCTTTATCCAAGGCAGTGGAGTTATCATATCCAATTTATCTTGGAATTACATTACATAATATATTCCTTTTCTATATCAGGGACAAAGGCGATATCGTATCCAATCTATCTTGGAATTACATTACATAATATATTCCTTTTCTATATCAGGGACAAAGGCGTTATCGTATCCAATCTATCTTGGAATTACATTATTTAATATATTCCCTTTCTTTATCCAAGGCAAAGGCGTTATCGTATCCAATCTGACTTTGAATTACATTATTTAATACATTCCTTTTCTTTAGCCGAGTCAAAGGCGTTATCATATCCAATCTATTTTTTAATTATATTACTTGATATATTCCATTTCTTTATCCAAGGCAAAGGCGTTATCGTATCCAATCTATCTTTGAATTGCATTACTCAATAATTATATTCCTTTATATTTTGACAAGCTGAGGGATCAAATAATACCTTTTCCAATTTTATATCAGTTATCAATGTTTTTTTTCTTTCAAGGCAAAGGCGTTATCATATCCAATCTATCTTTGAATTACATTACGTAATATATTCCTTTTTCTTTATCCAAAGCAAAGGCGTTATCATATCCGATCTATCTTGGAATTACATTACATAATATATTCCTTTTCTTTATCCAAAGCAAAGGCGTTATCGTATGCAATCTTTGAAAATGCATTACATAATACATTCCTTTATATTTGGACACGCTTTAGGATCAAAGAACATCTTTGTTCAAAAGAAAAATAATCAATTTCGCATTGACCAGATATGTATAATAACAAAATGGAAGCATAATTCCTTCTTTACTTATGTTGAGTTACAGAATTTGATTTTTTTTTATTTTTCCAATTTCATTTGATCTGCAGTTTTCTCCCTTTATTGAGAATGCACTAAAATTATACAAACAGATTGCAAACAACGTTGGCCTTTTGACACAATACAATAATTATTTAGTAGCAAATGGGGAAAATTATGAATAATTTCCCTAAATTCAGAGAACCTCTTTGGAGAAACTCACAATCCTTTTCTTCTTAGTAAATTCCTTTCGAAATACTCTAACTAGATTGCTTCATTCAATCCAAATATTATTTTTGTTTCTTTTTGTTTGTTTGTTTTTAGATTGCCTTGCTTGAAGAGCAATACATAGGCTCTTGCATTAATGGCAGCCCGTAATTGAGGAACATCCAGATATTATAACAACCGACTCCTTTTCCAAAGGAACAGACTTAACATTCTATACAGAATTCGATATAATTGAAAATTATCATACATATAAATCCACCCAGTTTTACGAATTCAGAAAGTCAAATTTCATGAATTATGAATTCGAAAAAATTATGTAACCTTGTCAATTTTTTTTCTTTCTTTTCTTTTTTTCCTTTTTTTTTGAAAATGAATGAATGGGGATTGGAGGATGATTATAAAAGAAGACCAGAATAATAATCAAGCCTTTGATGGAAACCATAATTTGTTATGTAGACACGACCGACAGGCAAAACAGTTTTGATATAACCCGATTCCTCAGAAGAAAATTAGATTTAGTTTCTATTTCAATTTTCTGATCACTGATGAAAACAAGGAAGAAATGGAAACGAGGTTTGGAAATAGAAATCCATGTTTTAGAAAGATGAAGCTGGAGAATATGTCGAAATAAAAAGGCAGAATAACGAGGCTTGGAAATAGAAATTCATGTTTTTGAAGGTGGATCTGGAGAGTATGTCGAAATAAAAAGGCAGAATAGATTATCTATAATCTATTTTAGAAGAGACATTGACTAACACCTGCCCGCATGTTATCGAAGTCCGGCATTGTTTGTCCTGGGATGAAATTAGAACCAAACACAGCGCGAGTCGCTCAGCGGGGGAAGTCCTGCCAACTTTTATTAGTGATAATCCTCAAGGTTGGTGTGCGCAGCACAACCATATTCCAGGACAGTGGAGCAATGACATTATGTTTAATGAGATACGTCTGAGGAAAGATCATTTGATTGGCGGGATATAAAGAGATCTGGTAAGTGGTAACAGCGAGTGCAGGATAAGTAATGGACGTCCTGAGTTGGCAATAGTTTCCGAACTCGAGCTATGATTGGCTATAATTTCGTCCCTGGTTAAACCCTTCCAGACTTCGTTAAAATGAACGGCCTTTGTTATTTCTAGTTATTTCTAAATGATTTGATTTTGCCGATGTTACATAAAGTAACTAGCTGTTCGAATCGTCTTTCATTGTAACAATTGTTCGAATTAATCTTAATTACATTGAGATATGATTGTTCATTATCTGACAACACAAGGGATGGAAAATTTTACATATGTGAATTGATCTAAATTGTATCACATAGTTGTAGTACTAAACTTTATAACTATTCAGGATGTGGACTTTTATAGAAAAAGAAAATGATGAAACGCCCGTAACATCACCCTTTTTAAAGGGGAAATATGTATATGTATATATATGTATATATATATATATATATATATATATATATATCTAAATGTATAAATAAATATATATATGTAAATATGTATACCTTTCTTCATAGCTAAGTGGAATGGTCAATGTCATACAAGTATCCTGGGCCAGGGTTCGGAACCCGGCCGGTCAGATACTATAGTCTTTGAGTGATTTCGTATTGGGCTCTGAGGTCGTCCAGACTTTAATGTATTAATATATATGGCTTATTTGAAATATATATATATATATATATATACACAGTGTATATATATATATATATATATATACAGTGTATATATATATATATACAGTGTATATATATATATATATATATATGTGTGTGTGTGTGTGTGTGTGTGTATGTGTATGTATGTGTGTTTGTTTGTTCAATAGAGACATTACACCATCTGTTTTTAGTTTTCGTTCCAAATAAGTGTGAAAAACTCCCTTCCTGCAAAAACTACCAAATCGGCAAAATTCCCGTTAATAGTATTCATAAATGTTTCGTTTGCATAAGAGAAATATCGAACGATATAACAAAGCCCATTTGTGCATGATGCCTCTCGGAAAAAAATCAATGAACAAATCAATGATTGGGAAAAGCTCTTCCAACAAATAAACATTATACGTTTTAATTAATCGTGATTAAAAAAAGAAAAAAAAAACACGGGTACCATTTTCTCTGGGCAAAACTCACCACGAGTAGCAGGAACTAGACGTAAATATCTGGGAAGGGAGAATCGTTAGTTACTGCATATTAAGAATATCTCCAATATTAACTTTAATACATTTCTTTTGATAAAGAACAGAAGATTTGAAACCCTATTTCGGTTAAGGTTATTTCATTTATTCGTTAATTTTATAAATGAAATCTTTTATTCTTTATGTCAGCTCCCCCCCCCCCAAAAAAATAAGATGATGAATGAAGAAGCGTTGATTTAAAAGCTCAAGATAGAGACGACTGGCGAAATCTAACCGAGGCCATTTGCGTCAATAGGCGTAGGAGAAGATGAGGATGATGATGATGACTCCCCAAAATTTTGGGAAGTTGCTTTGGTAGATAGAATAGATACTAACCAAATGCCTGTGGTTGTATTTAAACCTTATTTCTAGAGTTCTATATTATTTTTTTTTTTCATCATTAAGCCATTATCATTGTTGTTGTCGGTGTGTTTTTATTACCATTATGATTGACATTTTATCTTCCCTGAGAAAAGATAAGAAAAACGTTCTCCTTTTAGGGGATTTCAAAGGCTGGCCTTTGACCTTTGAAAGTGTGTTATTAGGTATAATGCTGCGTAGAGAAGCCACTTTAAAAAGTGGCTAATTAAATATCTCAGTGCAATTTTTAAGCTTTCTTTGAGCACCCTCCCTTTCTGATAGGCAAACACCTCCTAGAACTTACACAAAATAAATTTTCTTATAAAAAAAAAAGGGGGGAAAAAGTAGCAGTTATACTTCTATAAAAAAAAATCCTGAAAATATAACAACATATGATAACATTAAGCCAAAAGGATGTAGAAACTAGAAGGACTCAATAAAAGACGTTAATGAGATTTCAAATTGAATTACCTTAGAAATAAGAAGACTATAATGAATGAAAATAAAAAGATGATTATAAGAAAATAGAATTAGACGATAAAACACAAAGAGAAACAAAGAAGATGCGCCAAAGAATGGAAACAGAAGAGATAATTTATAAAAAAAGCGTGAAAGGCGATACGGGGAATAATTGGAGCCAACACAATATCCGGAAGGGACGTTGGATGGCTCGCTGATGTATGTAGATTGAATATTCCAGTTATGAAAAAGGAAATGAGTCTCCCCTTTAACATCGAACCTGTTTACTTCTCTGATTAACATCACAAAGATAGCAATAGAGAAGCCCTCTCTCTCTCTCTCTCTCTCTCTCTCTCTCTCTCTCTCTCCTGTTTAACATTATAGACGAAGATATCAAAAGACACTGGAACTTGGGAATCTCTCTCTCTCTCTCTCTCTCTCTCTCTCTCTCTCTCTCTCTCTCTCCTGTTTAACATCTTAGACAAAGATATCAAAAGATACTGGCAAGTATAGAGTCATTATATCAAGATATTCTAATATGTTATAAATCGCTTTAATAATACAGAGGTTAATGTTGTTTAGCCACAATTTTATTCACACAAAAATCGAATTTCTCATTTGATGAAGTTGCTATATCAAGATAATGCAATTTGCTATGAATTAACTTAATAATGCAGATATGATGTTTTAAGACTTAAAATCATTGCATGTTTTTTCCAGATATTAATGATTATACAAAGAAAGAAAAAATAAAAAAAAAATAAATAAGTAAAAAGTAGACTGATTATTTTTTTTTGTCATAAAAAGTACTAAACGGGAAAATGATTACAAAGTAGAAAAGTTTTAATGTTTCACATATTCCCCAAGGGAATACTTTGGCGCCTCGCACCTCCTCGCAGAGACTCTAAACCCTAATTATGGTGAGGAAAGTTAGAATTTGAAATTATCCCTATTAATTTGTGTGCCACGTCCCTTCTCTCTCTCTCTCTCTCTCTCTCTCTCTCTCTCTCTCTTCCTCTTCTATTTAACATCACACACGAAGATATGAAAAGACACAAGCAAGTCAAGATTCTCTCTCTCTCTCTCTCTCTCTCTCTCTCTCTCTCTCTCTCTTCTATTTAACATCAGACACAGATAGCAAAAGACACCAGCAAGTAGGGATTCTCTCTCTCTCTCTCTCTCTCTCTCTCTCTCTCTCTCTCTCTCTCTTCTATTTAACATCACACACGAAGATATGAAAAGACACAAGCAAGACAGGATTCTCTCTCTCTCTCTCTCTCTCTCTCTCTCTCTCTCTTCTATTTAACATCAGACACAGATAGCAAAAGACACCGGCAAGTAGGGATTCTCTCTCTCTCTCTCTCTCTCTCTCTCTCTCTCTCTCTCTTCTATTTAACATCAGATACAGATAGCAAAAGACACCGGCAAGTAGGGATTCTCTCTCTCTCTCTCTCTCTCTCTCTCTCTCTCTCTCTTCTATTTAACATCAGACACAGATAGCAAAAGACACCGGCAAGTAGGGATTCTCTCTCTCTCTCTCTCTCTCTCTCTCTCTCTCTCTCTCTCTCTTCTATTTAACATCAGATACAGTTAGCAAAAAACACCGGCAAGTAGGCATTCTCTCTCTCTCTCTCTCTCTCTCTCTCTCTCTCTCTCTTCTATTTAACATCAGACACAGATAGCAAAAGACACCGGCAAGTAAGGATTCTCTCTCTCTCTCTCTCTCTCTCTCTCTCTCTCTCTCTTCTATTTAACATCAGACACAGATAGCAAAAGACACCGGCAAGTAGGGATTCTCTCTCTCTCTCTCTCTCTCTCTCTCTCTCTCTCTCTCTCTCTTCTATTTAACATCAGACACAGATATCAAAAGACACCGGCAAGTAGGGATTCTCTCTCTCTCTCTCTCTCTCTCTCTCTCTCTCTCTCTCTCTCTTCTATTTAACATCAGATACAGATAGCAAAAGACACCGGCAAGTAGGGATTCTCTCTCTCTCTCTCTCTCTCTCTCTCTCTCTCTCTCTCTTCTATTTAACATCAGACACAGATAGCAAAAGACACCGGCAAGTAGGGATTCTCTCTCTCTCTCTCTCTCTTTCTCTCTCTCTCTCTCTCTCTCTCTCTCTCTCTTCTATTTAACATCACAGACGAAGATATGATAAGACACAAGCAAGTCAGGATTCTCTCTCTCTCTCTCTCTCTCTCTCTCTCTCTCTCTTCTATTTAACATCAGACACATATAGCAAAAGACACCGGCAAGTAGGGATTCTCTCTCTCTCTCTCTCTCTCTCTCTCTCTCTCTCTCTCTCTCTTCAACATCACAGACGAAGATATGAAAAGACACAAGCAAGTCAGGATTCTCTCTCTCTCTCTCTCTCTCTCTCTCTCTCTCTCTCTCTCACTCCGTGTATTAATTGATTTTACGTGATACCATTCATTTTACATTGATGTAATACCTAACATGTTATTTCATATTTCTTATATTTACAAAAACTAAAAGGAGTTTTTCCCCCTCATAATGCTCGCATTTATTATATGAAAAATGGAAAAATCACGAGTTTTAGGGATAAAAGGAACATACAGTATATATATATATATATATATATATACACACACACACACACACACACGAAATCAAACCAGAAACATCTCTCCTCCAAAAGTAAATGAATATATGAATGTAAGAAACGAAGACATTAATCCGACTGGAAATATGAAACTAATGAGTGGGAACTAAAAATCTTATTTCACGGCTGAGGTAATTTCATGACTAATCATCTAGAAAGTCCTCAGACAGATCTGCCTCTCATTAGATATATTGGAGGCTCTTGAAGATGATCAAAGCTGAACTGTTCCGTGACCTCATTTTCATCATAATCTCACTAATCACCGAATCAGTCACCTTTTCTGAAGGTGTCAATGTCTGTATCTGTATATTATTTCTAAGTTTTTATCACTTGCCGAATGTTCATATGAAACAGAAGTTTATTTTATTATTATTATTATTATCATTATTATTATTATTATTATTATTATTATTATTATTATTATTATTATTATTATTATTATTATTATTATTGTATATATATATATATATATATATATATACATATATATATATATATATATGTATATATATATATATATATATATACATATATGTGTGTATTTGTGTGTGTGTGTGCATGTGGATCAGTGTACTAACAACATATTGCGCTGAATATAGCTATAATATTTCCTCATACACGTGCTATGAAATATTTTGTAGTTTTCTGAACTTTATGGATTCTAAATATTACTATGATTCTAACACAGTTAAAATACAGTAAACACATAAACACACACACACACACACACACACACACACACACACACACCCTCTGGTAAATATACCAAATAATTTGAATACAGGTTTTTATGTTGGAGCAAATGTTTTTATGTTGACCAGGCTGACATGAGTCTTTTTATTGTTTATATATGACATATCTATTTTTGACGTTGTTAATAGTTTATATAGGACATATCTGTTTTGACGCTGTTACTGTTTTTTAGAATGATATATTGATAATTTATTCTCATCATTTATTTATTTCCTTATTTCCTTTCCTCACTGGGCTATTTTTCCCTGTTGGAGCCCTTGGGCTTATAGCCTCTTGCTTTCTCAACTAGGGTTGTAGCCTGGCTAGTAATAATAATAATGATAATGCCTCAACCTTTAAGAAATATTTTGATATTTACAGATAAAATTAAATAATAATCATACAGGAAAGTATATTTAAAAAAAAAGTATTTCACTTATAAATTTTTCAACTATTTACATAACTCGAAACACCTGTTTATCATCGCGACATTGTTAGCATTATTGAGAAAGTTTATACTGTTTTTCATTCATTAGTTTTCAATCTCCTGACTTAACAAACCAACGCCTCTTAATGCAAGCACATCCATATGGAACAAGCCAAGAGCACAATAACTTGCAAAGTGGTCTCACCCCGGAATAGGAAACCAATTTACGAAGTCCAATTGATGTGCACAGAGGTAAACAAGTGCAGATGTAAGTACCAAATGAATGAAATTAAACACCCACATGTATACACACATATACATCACATGCATACATACACACATCACACGCACACACTTCCCCACACCATTTTCATTAAAACAACTCTTTAGTTTTTTTACTTTAATATATTGAGAAACATACAAAACCTTTCATAATTAGGGGTGTGAAATTAGGTTTTCATATTTTTAAGAATGAAACAAATGTCCACTTCACTACTTTTGTCCGCTTTCAATTAATGTAAGAGATTCTTTTACCTGATTAGTTATTCCTTTCTTTTGATACATATATATATATATATATATATGTATATATACATATGTATATGCATAATATATATATATATATATATATGTATATGTATAATATATATACATATATATATATATATATATATACATATATATATAATATATATATGTGTGTGTGTGTGTGTGTGTATTTGTGTGTGTGTGTGTGTGTGTGCGTGTCGGCCAGCATTCGATCCCAAGTATGAGGTAGAAATTTATTCATATTTAAACACGATGTTGTGTTGATATATATATATATATATATATATATATATTTATATATATATATATATATATATATATGTATATATATTATTATTATTATTATTATTAAATGCTAAGCTACAACCCTAGTTGGAGAAGCAGGATGCTATAAGCCCAGGGGCCCCAACAGGGAAAATAGCTCAGTGAGGAAAGGAAACTTGGAAAAATAAAATATTTTAAGAATAGTAATAACATTTAAGTAAATATTTCCTATATAAACAATAAAAACTTCAACAAAAAAGAGAAAGAAAAACTAGATACAACAGTGTGCCTGAGTGTACCCTCAAGCAAGAGAACTCTAACCCAAGACAGTGGAAGGCCATGGTACAGAGGCTGTAGCACTACCCAAGACTAGAGAACAATGGTTTGATTTTGGAGTGTCCTTCTCCTAGAAGAGCTGCTTACCATAGCTAAAGAGTCTCTTCTACCCTTACCAAGAGGAAAGTAGCCACTGAACAATTACATTGCCGTAGTTAACCCCTGGGGTGAAGAAGAATTGTTTAGTAATCTCAGTGTTGTCAGGTGTATGAGGACAGAGGAGAATCTGTAAAGAATAGGCCAGACTATTCGATGTCTGTGTAGGCAAAGGGAAAGAACCGTAACCAGAGAGAAGGATCCAATATGGTACTGTCTGGCAAGTCAAAGGACCCCCTAACTCACTAGCGGTAGTATCTCAACGGGCGGCTGGTGCCCTGGCCAACCTACTACCTATATGTGTGTGTGTGTATATATATATATATATATATATGTGTGTGTGTGTGTGTGTGTGTGTGTGTGTATGTATATAAACATATAAAATTATTTTAATAATTTAACTTGATACTGACTATATTAACCTTTTCACTAAAAATATACTTTTCCATCCCAATTTTTTTAGGTTGATTAAATATGAAATATTATAACTCTTGTCACTGTGTTTTCTGTGTACAAAAAAATCTCCTCCTTTTTCGAACTCTCTAAAATCAAAATTTCTTCTTCTACTTTCAACTTTATTACTGCTATTTCTAGTTCTAAATTCATACGAGCAATTCAGCTCAAATTTTAAATAAATGGAATAGATAAAATGATTGAGATTGTGGAATAAATTATTTAAAAAAAAAATTAGCTGAATTTATCCCTAGATTTGGGGATTTTTGGTGTCTGGTGGGGATAGTCTGTACAAATTTCTATGAAGAAACAAAGATGAGTAAACCTGTATATTGTTGATAATAGTTTACTTGTACTTATATGAAGTATAGTGAGTAATTTCTATATTAGTAAAGCCTACATGATAAGATGAAAATACATATGTTGAAATAGGGATTTTTGGGTAGTTTTGGGGATTTTTTATCACGAGTTTTAGGGAATTTTAGACTAACCCATCTGGTAACACTATGATGTAAACAGTGGCTGAAAGTTTGGAACATTAATGTCTCCTGTTACTTGTTATTCCCGTTTAACAAAAAAAGGAACAACTATATATTGAATTATTCTGTGTTGTTGATCTGTTTACTATTACTGTGAAGGTGAGGCTTTGCTTAATGTGTAATAATAACAGTTGACTTCATTAATATTCAAGTGATCAATGGTCTTGCTTGGTGTGAAATTAGTCTGATTTAAGTTTATTTCATAGCCTAGGCCTAGATTTTCTTTTCGAGACCTAGGAACTTCATACTAGAGTAGGCTTAGCAGTACAGATTCGTAGAGGACGTATCTGAGATTTTTTTCAAATATGATTTAAAAATGCAATAAAGCTGAGACTTAAACCAACTGACATAGTAAATTTAATTTAAAAGTAGTTTCCAAAATAAACTATCTTGATAATATTTCTTTTTACGTAGTTTTGACATTTTATGTTGTTACAAACTACAACTATTTATGTATTTTTAACTCTTGTTACCAAAAATTATTGAAAGACTACTCTAAGAGACAACGTTTTTTTGGGCAGTAGCGAATAAAAATTAAGTGAATTTCAACATCAGAAACTAATTGTAATGATCTATTCAGTCAAAGAAAATATGGTTCGTATGGATTATCAGTCGTTGGCTAATTCTCACTCGCCTGACAAGAAAGTACTTTGAAGATGTACAGTAGCTAAGCAAATTAAAGGAATGTTTTTTAGTCCTAGCTTCTCTGTCCTAAGTTACTGAATCTACCCTCTCCTTACTACCTCCACCTTGTCTATCTTACCTAAGCTACCATCACCTTCCCTGCCCTGAGCTTACCTATCCATACTTTACCTAAGCTCACCTTACGTACTCATGTCTTACCTACCTCATCTTACCTACTTTTACCTAGCGTTGCATTACCTTGCCTACTAGCACTTTAATTAACCTTGCCTTACGTAACCTCAAAGAGCATACGCTTACCTTTCATACCGGTACCTTACCCGCCCTTACCTAAACTACCCTCACCATACATATCATTACCTAATCTGTTCTTACATGAACTACCCCTACCTAACCTAACTTCACCCTACCTGACTTTTCCTTACTAACTCTTTCTTTAACTATCCCTACTTTACTTACCTATACTTTACCTACCCATACTTCACCTACCCATACTTTACCTCTTCTTATCTTACCTACTCTTACCTTACCTAATCTTACCTAAGCTAACGTACCCTAACCTAACCTAAGCTAACGTACCCTAACCTAACCTAAGTTACCTAACCTTACCTTACCTAACTTCACCTTACCTTACCTAACTTCACCTTACCTTACCTAAATTTCCCTTATTTGCCTTTACCTCACCTAACTTTCCCTTATTTGCCATTACCTAACTTACTCCTACCTTACCAGAATTACCTTGCCAGCATTTACTTTACTGGCATTTACCTTACCTACTAATGCCACATCCACCCTCAATTTACTGGCACTCACCGTACCTACATTACTCTTACTTTCTTACTCATGCCATACCTTCTCTTAATACCTTTGCCTTACCTTACCTACCATTACCTTGCATTCCTTTACACCTTATATGCCCTCACTTTACTTAACTTTGCCTTACCTAGTCTTGCTTTACCTACTCTTGCTTTACCTACATTTGCCTTACTTTACCTTTCTTTACATACACTTGCCTTACTTTAGCTTGCCTTACCTTCCCTTGCTTTACCTACCCTTGCTTTACCTACCATTGCTTTACTTTCCCTTGCCTTAGCTACCCTTGCCTCACTTTCCCTTGCCTTACCTACCCTGGCTTTACCTACTCTTGCCTTACCCACCATTGCCGTACCTACCCTAGCCTTACCCACCCTTGCTTTACCTACCCTTGCCTTATCTACCCTTGTTTATCTACCCTTGCCTTACTTTCCCTTACCTTAACTAATTTTGCCAAACTTTCCCAGCTCTTACCTTAGCTTCCCTAACAATAGCTTACTATCCCTACCCTTAGCTTACTGTCCCTACCTTCATCATAGCTTCCCTACCCCTAGCTTACCTTTGCCACCATTAACTTACCTTCCCTACCCTTAGCTTACCTTCCCTACCCTTAGCTTACTGTCCCTACCCTTAGCTTACTGTCCCTACCTTCATCATAGCTTCCCTACCCCTAGCTTACCTTTGCCACAATTAGCTTACTGTCCCTACCCTTAGCTAACTGTTCTTACCTTCATCATAGCTTTCCCACCCCTAGCTTACCATCGCCACCATTAGCTTACCTTCCCTATCCTTAGCTTACTGTCCCTAACCTTAGCTTACTGTCCCTACCTTCATCATAGCTTCCCTACCCCTAGCTTACCTTTGCCACAATTAGCTTACTGTCCCTACCCTTAGCTTACTGTTCCTACCTTCATCATAGCTTCCATACCCCTAGCTTACCTTTGCCACAATTAGCTTACCTTCCTACCCTTAGCTTGCCGTCCCTACCCTTAGCTTACTTTCACTACCTTTAGCATACTCTCCTTACAATCATCATAGCTTCCCTACCCCTAGCTTACCTTTGCCACATATAGATTTCTGTCCCTACCCTTCGCTAACTGTTCTTACCTTCATCATAGATTTCCCACCCTTAGCTTACCATCGCCACCATTAGCTTACCTTCCCTATCCTTAGCTTACTGTCCCTACCCTGAGCTTACTGTCCCCTACCTTCATCATAGCTTCCCTACCCCTAGCTTACCTTTGCCACAATTAGCTTACTGTCCCTACCCTTAGCTTACTGTTCCTACCTTCATCATAGCTTCCATACCCCTAGCTTACCTTTGCCATAATTAGCTTACCTTCCCTACCCTTAGCTTGCCGTCCCTACCCTTAGCTTACTGTTCCTACTTTCATCATAGCTTCCCGACCCCTAGCTTACCTTTGCCATCATTAGCTTACCTTCCCTACCCTTAGCTTACTGTCCCTACCTCCATCATAGCTTCCCCTACCCCTAGCTTACCTTTGCCACCATTAGCTTACCTTCCTTACCCTTAGCTTACTGTCCCTACCCTTAGCTTACTCTCCCAACCCTTAGCTTACTGTGGCCTACCTTCATCATAGCTTCCCGACCCCTAGCTTACCTTTGCCACAATTAGCTTACCTTCCAGACCTTTACCTTACTGTCCCTACTTTTATCATAGCTTCCCTATCCATAGCTCACCTTTGCCACCATTTGCTTACTTTTCCTACCCTTAGCTTACTGGCCCTACCCTTAGCTAACTGTTAATACCTTCATCATAGCTTCCCTACCCCTAGCTTACCCTTGCCACGCTTACCTTACTGTCCCTACCCTTATCTTACTGTCCCTACCCTTAGCTTACTGTCCTTACCCTTAGCTTACTGTCCCTACGTTCATCATAGCTTCCCTACCCATAGCTTACCTTTGCCACCATTAGCTTACCTTTTCTACCCTTAGCTTACTGTCCCTACCCTTAGCTAACCGTTCCTACCTTCATCATAGCTTCCCTACCCTTAGCTTTCCTTTGTCACCCTTAGCTTACTGTCCCTACCCCTAGCTAACTGTTCCTAACTTCATCATAGCTTCCCTACCCCTAGCTTACCTTTGCCACCCTTTGCTTACTGTCCCTACCCTTAGCTTACAGTCCCTACCTTCATCATAGCCTCCCTACCCCTAGCTTACCTTTGCCACAATTAGCTTACCTTTGCCACAATTAGCTTACTGTCCGCTACCCTTAGCTAATTGTTCTTACCTTCATCATAGCTGTCCCACCCCTAGCTTACCATCGCCACCATTAGCTTACCTTCCCTATCCTTAGCTTACTGTCCCTACCCTTAGCTTACTGTCCCTACCTTCATCATAGCTTCCCTACCCCTAGCTTACCTTTGCCACAATTAGCTTACTGTCCCTACCCTTAGCTAACTGTTCTTACCTTCATCATAGCTTTCCCACCCCTAGCTTACCATGGCCACCATTAGCTCACCTTCCCTATCCTTAGCTTACTGTCCCTACCCTTAGCTTACTGTCCCTACCCTTAGCTTACTGTCCCTACCCCTAGCTTACCTTTGCCACAATTAGCTTACTGTCCCTACCCTTAGCTTACTGTTCCTACCTTCATCATAGCTTCCATACCCCTAGCTTACCTTTGCTACAATTAGCTTACCTTCTCTACCCTTAGCTTACTGTTCCTACCTTCATCATAGCTTCCCGACCCCTAGCTTACCTTTGCCACCATTAGCTTACCTTCCCTACCATTAGCTTACTGTCCCTACCCTTAGCTTACTGTTCCTACCTTCATCAAAGGTTCCCGACCCTTAGCTTACCTTTGCCACCATTAGCTTACCTTCCCTACACTTAGCTTACTGTCCCTACCCTTAGCTTACTGTTCCTACCTTCATCATAGCTTCCTGACCCCTAGCTTACCTTTGCCACCATTAGCTTACCTTCCCTACCCTTAGCTTAATATCTCTACCCTTAGCTTACTGTATCTATCTTCACCTTACTGCCCCCTACCTTTACCTTACTGTCCCTACCTTTACCTTACTGTCCCTACCTTTATCATAGCTTCCCTACCCATAGCTTACCTTTGCCACCATTCGCTTACTTTCCCTACCCTTAGCTTACTGGCCCTACCCTTAGCTAACTCTTCCTACCTTTATCATAGCTTCTCTACCCATAGCTTATCCTTGCCACCCTTAGCTTACTGTCCCTACTTTCATTATAGCTTCCCTACCCATAGCTTACCTTTGCCACCAATTAGCTTACCTTCTCTACCCTTAGCTTACTGTCCATACCCTTAGCTAACTGTTCCTACCTTCATCATAGCTTCCCTATTCTTAGACTACCTTTGCCACCCTTAGCTTACTGTCCCTACCCTTAGCTAACTGTTCCTACCTTCATCATAGCTTCCCTACCCTTAGCTTACCTTTGCCACCCTTAGCTTACTGTTCCTACCCTTTGCTTACTGTCCCTACCTTTATCATAGCTTCCTCACCCATCGCTTACCTTTTTCACCATTAGCTTACCTTCCCTACCCTTAGCTTACTCTCCCTACCCATAGCTTACTGTCCCTACCTTCATCAAAGTTTCCTTACCCCTAGCTTACCTTTGCCACCATGTGCTTACCTTCCATACCCTTAGCTTACTGTCCCTACCCTTAGCTTACTGTCTTTACCCTTAGCTTACTGTCCCTACCATCATCATAGCTTCCCTACACATAGCTTACCTTTGCCACCATTAGCTTACCTTTCCTACCCTTAGCTTACTGTCCCTACCTTCATCATAGCTTCCCTACCCCTAGCTTACCTTTGCCACAATTAGCTTACCTTCCCTACCCTTAGTTTACCGTCCCTACCCTTAGCTTACTGTCCTTACCCTTAGCTTACTGTCCCTACCTTCATCATAGCTTCCCTACACCTAGCTTACCTTTGCCACCATTAGCTTTCCTTCCCTACAATTAGCTTACTGTCCCTCCCTTCATCATAGCTTCCCTACTCCTAGCTTACCTTTGCCAACATTAGCCTACCTTCCCTACCCTTACCTTACTGTCCCTACCCTTCGCTTACTGTCCCTACCTTCATCATAGCTTCCCTACCCCTAACTTACCTTTCCCACGCATTATCTTACCTCCCCTACCCTAAGCTTACTCTCCCTACCCTTAGCTTACTGTCCCTACCTTCATCATTGCTTCCCTACCCCTAGCTTACCTTTCCCACCATTAGCTTACCTTCCCTACTATTAGCTTATATTCCCTAGCTTCAACTTACATGCCATACCTTTGCCCTACATTATTTACCCTTGCCCTACATTTGTTACCCTTACCCTACGTTTCTTACCCTTGCCGTACATTACTTACCCAGCCCTACGTTTCTTACCCAAAGTTTACCTTCCTTACCAATAGCTTACCTATCCTTGTGTAACTGACCCTTACCTTACCTAACCTAACATTATCTTACCTTACCTCATCTCAGCTAACCTATCTTAACCTTATTTTTGTCTACCGTACCGTTTCTTATCTTACTTTACCTTACCTTACCTAAGATAATCTACAGTTTCTTGGCACAGTCTCGTAACCACCATTTCTATTGCCAGTATTATAATCACCGTTTCTCAGCCCAGTATTGTAACCACAATTTCTCAGCCCAGTGTCGTAACCATCATTATTTGGGCCAGTATTGTAACCACCGTTTCTCAGCATAGTATTGTAACCACCGTTTCTCAGCCCAGTGTCGTAACCATCGTTTCTCGGGCCAGTATTGTAACCACCGTTTCTTTGCCCAGTCTCGTAACCACCGTTTCTTTGCTCAGTCTCGTAACCACCGTTTCTTTGCCCAGTCTCGTAGCCATCGTTTCTCGGACCAATATTGTTACCACTTTTTTTTAGCCCTGTCTCGTAACCATCGTTTCTCGGGCCAGTATTGTAACCACCATTTCTTAGCCCTGTCTTGTAACCACATTTTTGTAACCACAGTTTTTTTGTCTAATCTTAAACCACCAATTTTTGGCCCAGTCTTATAACCATCGTATCTTGGCCTAGTCTCGTAGTCACCTTTTCTCAGCTCAGTCACGTAACCACTGTTTCTCAGCCCAGTCTCAAATTCACCATTTCTAATCTCAGTCTCGTAACCACCATTTCTCAGCCCTATCCCGTAACCCCCATTTCTCGGCACAGTCTTGTAGCCATGGTTTATCAGCCCAGTCTGGTGACGACTGTTTCTCGACCCAGTAGCGTAATACTCGACACAGTCTTCTAACCACTGTTTCTCAGCCCAGCCAGACCTTTAGAATAAGCGTAGTTAATATTTCCTCCTCGACGGAACTGTACCTTCTCATATGGAGTTTCGAACATACTTGGCCTAAGCCAGATGCCAGACTCTTTCCTTGGATCCTACTTTGCATACTACGAATCCTGAAAGAAGCACCTTATTAGCCGCTGCATCAGTTATCAGACCCCAATTTGACACATTAGACAATTGACCTTTTCATTCTGATCTCTGTCAAGAGAGTAAACGAGTTGCATTTTGTGTCTTATGACTCCTATCCTTGGAGATAGGGGCAGGTAACGCAATTTCGTCCCTGATTTCATTGCTAAAGCTCAAATCCGGCTGTATTGGATCCTAGATTCAGGCTCTTCCTGACTGAGTCTCTGTATTGTAACTGAGGACCCAGATCAATTGTTACTGTGCCTTGTGAGGTCTGAGGATTTATCCTATATGAACCACAGGAGTTCACCCACTAGTCAACAAATTGATGGTGAGTATGGGTAGGGTCACGAGTAGAGTCACCAGGAATACGATTTCTTCTTAGATTCGACAGGTCATAAATCGGGCCTTGAATCCAAACTCTATTCCTCTAGGTCGTAAACCCAGGGTTCATGGTGTTAGGGCCATCAGTACATCCCTAGCCTTGAGAAGCAAGTGCTCTGTGGTAAAGGTACTTGAATAGGAAGTGTCAGACAACCTTCACTGCCCAGTACCTGCAAGACGTAACCCACAGGAATATGGATGGCTTCTCCATAGTTCTGTAGGGACTTCACAACATGGTGTTTAAGATACCTCAGCTACCTTGTAAGACAGGTAGAATTCTGTTGGGGAAGACATTACCCGTGATTAGTCTGGGATGAATGATCGAGTGACTGGCCTCTTAGTTCTTCGATCTCCCCCTCTCTTGGGGTACAGCTCCTACGGAACTTTGTAAGCTGGCCTCCTCCGTCTGCTGGTAAATACCATATCCCTTGTGTAACCTGGTATATGAAATATATTAGTTATGTCCCCGTCCTCCTTGCAGGGGAAGCCGGGCAATGTCTAGGTTAAATTATCGGTGTATGCCACTCCAAGAATCCTTACCTGGTCAAGTCACTGCTTAGTTCACACACAATCACACTGATTGCTCAAGCCATCAGCTCTCGAACATATTCGAGAGTTAGCGTGGTGTCAGGATGCCTCTATTAAGTGCATGCAAAGCTCAGAGTCACAAACCAGGTCAAGGTAGCCAGCTAGTTGGTTAGGGCTTCCATCCACCTGACGGTGAGTCCATAGTAAACAGCGAGAGGGTTTCTATTAGGTATTGGAACAAATGACAAATTTGAAAGTAATTTGTATTTTTCCTAACTATACAAACCTTGAGCTCTTTACTCCTACTTAGCCTGCCATCGTCTATTCCCCTGTAAGTCCTGCCTGCAATCAAAAGTGATGTCATATCACCAGTGTGTGTGTGTGAGCAGGGTGGCTGGTCAACCTCCTTGCTATCCCCTGCTAACTAGCATCGGCCGTTTATACCTTGCTAAAAGTTTCATGGTTAATTTCATCTTTCGCCAAAATATATATCTATAATAGAGTTCAAGGTTTTTCTAGTTAGGAAAATTTTAAATTACTTTCAAATTTGTCATATTTTTAGTTCAAAACCAACCCTTTTATGTCAGGGCCGTGGGCTCACTGGTACCATTAAACAACTGGATGGAACCTTAACTCCTTCAGCATCACAGTGCTAGGGTTTCAAGTTCCCTTGGTAAGTGTTCCAGCCAGTTGGAATAGGGGCTTCTTTCTAAGGATGAGTCTCCTATGTAAAGGACAATGGTTTGTATTTGTGTAGGAACAAATGCCAATTGTTTTTAAGTCATTTGTATTTTTCTAACTATACAAATCTTTGTCCTTAACTCATACTTTCCCACCAGTGCCAACCCCCTAGAAAGTCCCAGCTGCTATCCAAGTGAGTTATCAGTGAGCAAGCTGGGAGGCTATTACCTCCCCCCTGCCGGTAGGTAATTACTTGTCGGTCGTTGATACTTTTTCATAAGTTTTTAATTACCATATTCCCAGCTTTGATATTATCGATCTCCTATGTAATTGACTCAAGCTTGTGTAGTTGAAAAAAATGCTAATTACTTTTAAAAATTTGCCATTCTTGTGCCCAAGAAAAAACTTTTTATCTAGCTGGAGTGGGTAATTCAAATGGAGTGTCAATAAAATCTTTGGCCGTGATGTTTAAATGCCCCTCTCTTAATCACTCAAACTCTTTGTCGTTCCTGATACAGGTACATATACCGACAAAATCGAGAGGCTATAATCAGAAATGGAGATCGTTTTCATGATGGGAAAAAAGGTATATTTTAACTAATACTCAATTATATATATATATATATATATATATATATATATATACATATATATATATATATATATATATATATATATAAATAATATACATATATATACATATATAATACACACATATATATATATATATATATAATATATACTGTATATGTACATATATATGATATATATATATATATATATATAATACACACACATACATACATATATAAATATATATATATATATATATATATGTATTTATATATATATATGTATATATATATATATATATATGTGTGTGTGTGTGTGTGTGTGCGTGTGTGTGTTCATTCACCAGGGAGCAGTAAGTTTAACCTTAATTTTTATACCAGATATTTTTTTAATATTTGACTGTTATAGTTATACAAATTTTTTCATTCAACAGAACAAGAGGCAAGAACATTCCACAACTTCATGCTGAAAGTAGCTACATATATATTCACCTAATAAGAGAGTGTACTCCAATAATCTCCGTAGCTACAGAAATGGCTCAGTCTTCGACCTCCTAGACTTTGGTAAGCAATAACTCAAATTTGTTACATAGACCAGTATTTTAATCAATGTTTTGTATGTGAATCTGTTATGGGACTGGAAGGATTATTCCAGGTAGTTGGAATCCCTTGGTAAGTAAAGAGAAAGACCTGGAATCCTATGGTAGATTGTGTCAGTGTTCTTATGCTAGCAAAATCCGTTTCTTCTTTTTTTTCTACATTTTCCCTGACGGGAGACCATGGTTTTCCAGGAAACACGTAATTTATAGCCTATGTATTTTCAAATTACTTTTCTTGTGTAATATGTTCGTTTCTTGTAGCAGATGCCCACACATGAGTAAGATGTTGGTGTTATTACTCTTATTTCTAACTAAGCTACGACCCTAGATGGAAAAGCAGGATGCTATAAACCCAAGGGCTCCAACATGGAAAAATAGCCCAGTGAGGAAAGAAATAAATAGGTTACAAGAGACGTAATGAGCAATCGGAGTAAAATACATTAAAACTATAACATTAATTAAATAGATATCATATATATATATATATATATATATATATGAACTATAGAAAAAACTCATGTCAGCATATTCAACATATAAACATTCACTGCAAGTTTGAACTTTTGACGTTCCACCGAATCAACTACCAGATTAGAAAGAGCATTCCACAACTTGGCCACAGTTGGAACAAAACTAATAGAATACTGTATGGTATTGAGTCTTATGATAT
Source organism: Palaemon carinicauda (assembly GCF_036898095.1). Classification (NCBI taxonomy): domain Eukaryota; kingdom Metazoa; phylum Arthropoda; class Malacostraca; order Decapoda; family Palaemonidae; genus Palaemon; species Palaemon carinicauda. The sequence goes on along the minus strand of NC_090750.1, from coordinate 57,700,203 downwards.
AGAGTTCATGACTATTAGAAGTAACTTCATACCTAGCATTATGAACAGGATAGTACAGTCCGGGAAGATCTGAATGCAAAGGATGGTCATAATTGTGAAAAATCTTAGCATAATAGATTCTCGTCTGCGTAGATATGGGCAAATTTGGCGTTTTATGTGTATATAGTTAATGTCTCCAACAGTTTGTGTATCTTTCAGTATATTCATAGCATAAAAATTGTAAATATATAAACGAGGAGACAAAGAAAAACGATAAATTTTATTTGGTGCAACGTACGGGCAGCGTTTATTTACAGTAGAAACCCATCAAAACATGAAGAAAACATTTTCTTTCAAGAGGTTACTATAGAAAATGGTACCATTACAGTTTATGGGAAGCTAACATAAACTTCATTCCATCAAATGTTTTTATAGAAAAGGTAAATAAATACGAACTCTGATCAGCAAAGGTTTGCATAGGGGACATGATGCACTTACGCAAATATAGGAAACAGAATATTTAGCAATGAAACTGTTTATTGATAAAAAAAAACTATTTAAAACTTAATACTTCAAATACATTTTTTATGTAATTACAATGTTGTTAGCCTTATCATGAGTAGTACTCATAAAACCATTGTTTAAGGAACAGGGTTGATATAAAACTACCAATCTTACATTATATATGGCCGCTATTATAGCTGCTGGTAATTTTACAAGCTAAACTTTGTCTCATTCTCTTTATTTTACGAACTCCGGTCATCAGTACTGTTCTTCCAGATATTCTTGTTGAACACCATCTCAGCATGGTAATGTTTAAGGCTCAAAATGTCGAGTTAAATGCGTCGTTTAATCTAATGGGCAATCTTAAAAAGTGATTATGTATCAAATTAATGATTCTGAGTCAGGGTTTGACTTGAAGGTGAAGAACAGTTAGAGTATAGATATTCTACTTTTAATTTCAGATGTGTTCATTTACCTGCACATTTGAAATCCAGAAGCCGAAGCCAGTAAACGAAAGAACTTAATTATGGGCAACTAAATTTCCCTACTAATATTGGAAGAAGATGGAAACTAAAGGAATGTTGATGGCATAAGATTAAATCAGTCACATCTACACCAAAGCTGATAGGTGCTACGAGCTGCAAGATTGCAAAAGCCCGTGCCTGGCCAAAAGGGCCAGGCAATCTTCAACAACAACAACAACAACAACAACAACAACAACTAAAGCTGATGAGAGACAAAGCCTGTGTGATTCAACAGGCATCAGTTGAAAGATGAGTTTAAATTTTCATTATGTTTTTATTTTAGAAATTTACATGTTAGGATACAGAGTCAGTAATAGATATCTATGGAAGGTATCTTATGTACATTTTACAATACAGCGTTGAACAAACGCTATCTAAAAGAGTCCAGTAGGCCTATTGCAGAAATTCTTTTAAAAGTTATATTGTTCATATATATCTGGTCATTCTAAATATATAAATATTTCTTTTAAATGTAAATTATCAAAATGTCTTATCAGTGATGCAGTGGCTAATGTAAAATTAGATAGTATACTTTTATTATAGATTTGAAACACACTGCTTAGGGACATAGAATACCACATTTCTTAAACCAATAGTATGATATTTTTCGAATAATTAATCGTTTTAATATAGCCCCAAAAACTGATAATATTAAGAAAAAATAATAGTGACTATTTGCATGTCTAGTATTTCACTCCTCATACTCCCAAATCTTATAAGTTCTTCATAAATTGATTTGACCTTTGACCCCTTCCTTGATGCTGGAGACTAGTTCAGTTACTTGATTACAATTCCAGGGTATATTTGATTAATATTACAGTTTTCCTTCCACCACTTAAGTATAATTAATCCTGTCAATAGACATAGACTTCAGTTTCAATAAAAAAAAGTAAAATAAGCTAATAAATTTATTGAATTATTTTAAGTGATTTCTTAAAGAAACTTTATCAATTTATTCAACACTTGATGTTAATAATTCATATTATATAGAATAGGTTTAAAGAGAAATAATTTAGTCTCCAGTTGATATTTGAATACAAATGCAAGACGCAAAACTCTTTTGATTATATAAAATCTAAATTATTTATCTAGATCACTTGATAAAACATTTTTATAGACTATATCTATTCAGCACGCGTGTGAGTTTCTATAGATTTTTATGAACGAATACATGAAAAGCAAAATATTTTTTTTTCTATCATCTCTAAAAGCAGTTTTCATATGATATCTTATTATATGTTTGACTTTACCCATCAAAGCAAGTCTTGTTTGCCTTTAATTGTAAGAGGATTAACTCATGTTTTATTTTTCAGGATAAAGTTGCTCGCTTGCATAAGATTAACAAATGTCTGATGGCAGATATAATGATGATGTCTATTAATCGCAAGTAAACTTCTCTACTAAGCAAGTAAATCCAGGATCTGTGACTTCTCAAGAAAGAAAATTAGACTTCTTGGCTTCAGTTGTTGTGGCTATTAACAATTTTCAAAATTCTTATGTAGATCTGCTTACAGTGAGGCTCTAAATACCTTGATGTTGCTTTGATTAATCAGTAAACACAAGAAAACTTCTCTACTAAGCAAGTAAATCCAGGATCTGTGACTTCAAGAAAGAAAAATAGACTTCATGGCTTCAGTTGTTGTGGCTATTAATAATTTTCAAAATTCGTATGGAGATTTGCTTACAGTGAGGCTCTAAGTACCTTGATGTTGCTTTAATTAAACAGTTAAAGTTAACTGTTAAAATTCAACTACAAAACTTAATATTTTTATATAAATCTCAAAATCTATTGCTGTCTGTGACACATAGTTCATTGTTTTTATTGAAAAAGTCAACTCTCGTTCACACTTGGTCAGTTTCTCATTTCAATATTTCAACAAAGAAAAAAGCGTGAAATTTAGTTATGATTTATTAGTAACTTGAAATATCACTGAATAACCATTTTAATAACTTAGATCACAATCTCAATCTTTTGCTATCTTGTGTCATATTAAATTCACTAGAAGCCTCAATATTCAAATCTTCATTTCACTAATGTATTGTCATCAATTTATAATTTTACTTATAATATTTTATTAGTATTCATGCAAGTTATAAATTTTGGTAATGCCGTGTTTTATCAAATTTGTAGAAAAGGGTTATTTAGTTTTTAGTTGTGTACCATTTAATTCTAGTTTCATTTGACCACAATGCTTGTACGTTTGCTATTCTTCTAAGCACATTTGGCATCACTTTTTTATGCTACCTGAAATTGTACATCCACATAATTAATAGCTATAATTGCCATATAGCATTTGAAGTGACAAAACCACTTGATCATAGTAATATTATAAATCAGAAAACATATCTAGCTAAAACTTTTGGTCCTGATTTTAAATGTTGAGTTTTTCACAAACAAGCATTGTGTTATCCTTATGTCATTTTATCTGTATAGTAGCCCTTTTACCCCCAAGGTAAGGTTAAATTTCGAGCACATTTTGCTATATATATTTTTTTTTTCAAATTGCTCTAACAGCCTTAATTTTTGTCATAGAGAGGTCGGGTTGGTCTCATTCTTTTAGAAAATGCCGGAGGTTTCTCATAAAATTTAAAAAATATGCAAAAACATGTAAATAACAGTGTTTTGCAAGAACGTACGGGTACGTCCATTGGAGGTGAAAGGAATGCCGTAGAAAATATTCAATTTGATTAGAATGTGTTTCTAAAACGATATGTTAACACACTTCAACATATTCTATCATAATTTTACTTAGATTATTCTTGCAATCTAAAGTTCCACTGATCACCAGTTTCCCAATCAGGTTATGTTCTCCTGGTTTATTTCTGTTCTTCATTGAATATCTATGATGCTGTGCTTTTGGTGCTTTGGATATTGGACTAAGGCAGATATATTGGAAGGCTACTTAACAAAAGTCATGGTTTTTTACTCTTTTGTTTTAGGTTATGATATTGGGTTTTCTTTCGAGCCTTTCTTTCCATTAGGGCTTACTATTCTGTAAATATTTGTTAGTCTATCCTTATTATCCATTAGGCCTTACTACTCTGTAAATATTTGTTGGTCTATCCTTATTATCCATTAGGCCTTACTATTCTGTAAATATTTGTTGCTCTATCCTTATTATCCATTAGGCCTTACTATTTTGTAAATCTGTGTTGGTCTATAAGCTTTGCCTGTAATCAAATCACATCATATGCACAATAATGGCATAAGACCTATGGCAATTGTTGTGTTTTTATCGTTCTCTTCATAGATGCTGCAGTTTTTGTGAAGTACCAAGTTTCAGCAGCAGTAATTTAGTTCTATTTTTCCTGCTCTGTTTGAAATGAAGCCTACTTATGACGTTGAAGAATCTTTAGAATTGTATATGATATACATTACTTTATATTAGTTGACTGGTTTGGACTTACGACTGTAAACTTTGCTAATCTATCAGTATTATGTTTTTAGTAACACCATATAATTAAGTTCTTCCCAGAAATTTGTTCTCTCAGAGAATCAATAGTCAGATACTTTGACAAAAGTCTTTTGAAGTCTCATTTCATGGATCATGATGAAGACTAATATTCTACTATTGGTCAATTGTTGATGGTTTGTTAGGATGGAAACACTAGCCTTTTTTATGAGTTAAGGCTTTCTGCAAAATTCAAAGAATAGCTACACTGAAACTGTATTCGAAATCATGGCCTGAAACATAATTTTGACTTTCTTGGAATTTATTTCTCTGTTCACGATAAGTTTGTTTTATTTTATATGAAAATATGTAACTCATTTGGACATCCCATGATGATTTCACAGCTTAATTTCCTTCAGACCTCAGTTTTTCTGAAGGCGTCCTATTTATCTCCTCTATAAAGAATAGTTAAAATCATTTTGCTCTATTGGTTACTGAAGAAAAGTATTGGAATTGGAATTTGATCTTAGAATATTTCTAGATATTCTGAGAATTAAATGGTTTGATAAAATCAATATCAACCAATAACTAGCTCTTCAAAATGGTAATCATTATTTGTATTGGTTTCCTTGGATATTCACTATAATGTCACCAGTATATCTATGCTTTTCGTCTCTGAGACTTCTTATTAGTTGAAAAAAATAAGAAAATTCCGTGAAGGATTATGATATTCACATGTCGATTCAAAGTATTTTCCTTCATACTCAGATTTGCAAAGTTTTACGAGGCTTTTCTAAGTTTCCGGAATGTGTCTAACTTGGGACATTTTTAGGAAACTATCTGACAGTTCTGAAAGGGGTAGTTCGATTTCAAGAAATTTCAATTTTTCCCCTGACATTTTTTTCATTATTCTTTTTTTTTTTTTTTTTTTTTTTTTTAAGGGTGATATGACTTAGTTTAAATAATTTCCAATGGTAAATTCTGATATCCTGTGTGTTTGCTCTTTGGTCTGTTGAGTTACTTTGGGCATTCATTGGTCTATAGAGTTGTTTGTGAGCAATCTTTCTATACACAATTTATTTCAGATAAATGTGTTAAACTTATATTTTTCAATATTAATCTTACCCGATAATCATGTAGCTGTCAACTCTGTTGCCGACAGAAATCTACGGTCGGGATACGCCAGCGATCGCTATACAGGTGGGGGTGAACACCACAGCGCCATCTGTGGTCAGGTACTCCAGTACTTCTTGTCAACACCACCTCAATTTTTCCTCTGTCGTGCCTCCGGCTAGACCTATATGGATACGCTGTTGATTCTGGAGTTATTGCTCACGTTTTGGTGATGTATTTGCTCTAGAGTTTAGCCTTCGCTATTCAGGAAGCTATATCATTAGCTTAGCAAGTTTTTGGAATTAATTTGATTTAATTTTGGTACGAAGAGAGTATGAACTCTCTTTCACTTTTAAATGGCCGACCCTTCCCTTAGACGGAAGTGTTGGTGTCGAAGAGAGTATAGACTCTCTTAATTTTGCTTAACAAAAGTTATAGATTTATTTTATATCTCTCCGCCTTTTATAGGCCTCTTTGATTAACTTCCTTATTTTATTATAAACTTATTAAAATTAATTTTTATATTTGTTTATATTCGACCTTTCCTAATAGTAGGCGGTCTTTTCTTGGAACCGAAGTTAATTAACATTGAGCCCGTCATTTCGTTTTTACCTGTTAACATATTATGCTATTTTAATGTTTTTGAAAGAATTTCTTTGATAAGTTTCGTACTGTTTTCAAAGTTGAACTAACGTTTTGTTTTGTCTCTGCAGTTGTTGACGTTCAGAACGTTCAACTTGCGCTCTATCGTTACGATAGAGAGAGAGCATTCACGGTGTCACGTTGCAGTAAGAGTAAACCGATTCTAGCGTTTTGTTCATTCTTTCTTAGCTTAAATGGTTTTAATTCTAATAAAGGAACTTTTTATTTGGGAAATCTTTCAGTTTTTTTCCTTTAACAATAATATGTTTTAACGATATATATAATTGGGCTCTTCTCTCAGGTTCTAAGTCAAGAGAGAGAGAGAGAGAGAGAGATAGAGACGGAGGGAGAGAGAGGAAGATAAACGTTTCGTTCAAGCGGGTAACGTTGTTATCGTTTTGCTCTTCTCCCTAGTCTCTTTGGGGGAAGAAGGTAAACGTTTCTAGCGTTTTATTCTTGTTCTCAAGCTTTATGCGGTGAGAGATTTTAAACGTAGTTTATTTGATCTAGTGTTTAGTCTCTTTTCCAGCCATTGAATTATTTATCTTTCATTATGTTTTTCTGTTACATTGCAATACTGTTTTCGCAATTACTAACTTTTAATGAAGGATAGAATTGCGTGTTTCAGGTACAAACCACTTAAAGTTTCGAGTTCAGTGAAATAAGTGCAAACAGAAAATCAAAAGTGATAAAGTGATAAGCGCAAAGTGTTACAGTGTTGCGTTCGAGGGTTCGTCTGTTCGTGCCAGTTGTTCGCCTAGTCTGGGACCTCTTACAAGCTCCCAAGCCCAGGGGAGAAGTAATGTCGAAGGACTTATGGGTTCAGCAGGCCTTGATCGACGAACAGACGTTTCCCTCCGTGGTTTCGGGTGTATCCACTCACGTAGCCGACGTGATCACCCCACCCACACAAAGACGAGAGAGCCCATTTATTCCTCGTCTGCGGAAGAGGTTTCTCGCAGAAACCATGGACCAAATCTTGCAGCTTTTAAGTGCAAGTCGGTCCCTTCCGCGCAAGTCCAACTCCTAGGTGGTGTCTTTAGCACTGGGTCAGTTCGGACTTGCTGCAGTACGACAACTGCACACCTCCCAGAGAGGCAAGGTGGTATCGCAACAGACAGTAACTCAGTCTGTTGCCGCACCAGCTGTTTTAGACCCTCAGTCTCAACGGACAGTAGCTCCGTTTGTTGTTGTCTTTCTTAAAACTCTAGTGGTCTATGCTGCTGACAATGCAGTCTCAGCTTGCGGTGTTGATGCAGGAGTTTCAGGCAGAGAAGGTTAGCACACCTCCTCCTGCGAGCGCTCCTCCACCTCTGCGCAGTCCACCCTGCCAGACGTATGATGTTGAGGTTCCTCGACCTACCTCCACGCGTGAGCTGCCGCGTTGGGAGTTGCTAGATACCAGTCCATCCTGCCAGACGTATGATGTTGAGGTTCCTCAACCTACCTCCACGCGTGAGCTGCCGCATTGGGAGTTGCCAGATACCAGTCCACCCTGCCAGACGTATGATGTTGAGGCTCCTCAACCTACCTCCACGCGTGAGCTGCCGCATTGGGAGTTGCCAGATACCAGCGCTGTGCAGCAACCTCCACTTTCCTTGAGGCAGGAGCCTCTTGCTATGCGGCAACCTCCCCAACTCTTGAGGCAGGAACCTTATGCTTTACAGTAACCTCCTCTACCCTTGAGGCAGGAGCCTCATGTGTTGCGACAACCATCCTCGAGGCAGCAATCTCTTGCGTTGCGGCAACCTCCACCATCCTTGAGGCAGCAACCTCAACTCTTGCGGCAGCCACCTCCACTCTTGAGGCAAGAACCTCAACTCTTGAGGCAAGAGCCTCAACTCTTGAGGAACCTCATGCTATGAGGCAGCCGCCTCAACGCATGCAGCAACCGCATTCTTCACAGCATGAGCCTCTCTCTGCGCAGCTTCCTCCTCAACCCATGAGGCAGGAACCTCATGCTATGCGGCATCCTCCTCTACCCATGAGGCAGGAGCCTCATGCTATGCGACATCCTCCTCTACCCATGAGGCAGGAGCCTCATGCTATGCGGCATCCTCCTCAACCCATGAGGCAGGAGTCTCATGCTATGAGGAGCCTTATGCTATGCGGCATCCTCCTCAAACCATGAGGCAGGAGCCTCATGCTATGCGGCAACCGCCTCAACCCATGAGGCAGGAGCCTCATACTATGCGGCATCCTCCTCAACGCATGCGGCATAAGCCTCATCCCTTTCAGCATGAGCCTCATCCCATGCAGCATGAGCCTCATCCCATGCAGCATGAGCCTCATCCCATGCAGCATAAGCCGCACGCCATGCAACATGCTCTGCTTACCTTACAGCATGCTCTACATACAGCATGCTCTGCATACAGCATGCTCTGCATACCTTACCGCATGCTTCTCAGTCACACATCTTTGGTTGTTGCCAACTCACTAGACTGTCAAGCAGTTTCATAACGTTGCCTTCTAGTCTGCTGCTTTTGCACCAGTGAAACCCTCACTGAGAGAACTTAGCTTTTCTCGGATATGGTTCCTGTAGATGAGAAAGTGCTATTCTCCCTCCTTCTGATATTCCCTTGAGGACTCTGTCATTTGGAGAGGAGCCTTTAGCTGCTTAGCCTCCTATGGACTTTTATATAAGCATAACATGCTTCCAGGGAGGGTAATGGTTCCACTTCAGTCGCTAACCCCGTCTGTTACCACACCTGCTCCCATAGACCTTGAGCTGTGTTGCAAGACATGCAGTCCAAGCTTAGTCCTTGTTAGAGGATTTTTTTGTTTACGGAGTCAGTGTGTCACTGGGAAGACGTTCAACAACCAGCGGAAGTGACTTGTTGTGACACAGTGCGGCAACCTCAGCAACCCGATAAGGAGTTGTCTGTACGACCCAGACAGTCTAGACAGCTTCGGGTTGTCACTGTACTTCCTCGCTTCCCCATGGTTGACAGTTCACAGACTGTGCAGCAGTACCATGATCTTGTGTCCGGCTCCGTCAGATGACTAGCTTTTAAGAGCTCCCACAAGTCGTCGCTGTCTGGAGATTCTCAGATGGACTATGGATCTGACCAAGGAACTGGGCCTCCTGGTCAATTTTGAGGAGTCCCAGCTCGTCCCATCCCAGACCATTGTCTACCTGGGTATGGATCTTCAGAGTCGAGCTTTTCGGGCTTTTCCGTCGGCCCCAAGGATCTACTAAGCCCTAGATTGCATCCAGAGCATGCTGAGAAGGAACCGATGCTCAGTCAGATAGTGGATGAGTCTAACAGGGACACTTTCATCGCTGGCCCTGTTCATCGAGTTAGGGAGACCCCACCTCCGCCCCCTTCAGTATCATCTAGCGGCTCACTGGATAAAGGACATGACGCTAGAGACGATCTCAGTTCCTGTTTCCGAAGAGAGGAGGTCTACTCTCACTTGGTGAAAGAACAGCTTTCTTCTCAAGGAAGTCTGCCTTTGGCTGTTCAGAAACCCGACCGCCGTCTCTTCTCTGACGCATCAGACACGGGCTGGGGTGCGACTTTGGACGGACAGGAATGCTCGGGAACATGGAATCAGGAGCTAAGGACACTTCACATCTCTTGCAAGGAGCTGTTGGCGGTTCATCTGGCCTTGATAACTTCAAGTCCCTCCAGCTTAACAAGGTGGTGGAGGTGGACTCTGACAACACCACAGCCTTGGCTTACATCTCCAAGCAGGGAGGGACTCTTTCGTGGAAGTTGTTCTAGATCGCAAGGGACCTCCTCATCTGGTTAAAAGATCGAAAGCTCACGCTGGTAACGAGGTTCATTCAGGGCGATATGAATGTCATGGCAGATCGCCTTAGCCGGAAGGGTCAGGTCATCCCCACAGAGTGGACCCTTCACAAGAATGTTTGCAGCAGACTTTGGGCCCTGTGGGGTCAGCCAACCATAGATCTGTTCGCTACCTCGATTACCTAGAGGCTCCCGTTGTATTGTTCTCCGATTCCAGACCCAGCAGCAGTTCACGTGGATGCTTTTCTGCTGGATTGGTCCCATCTCGACCTGTATGCATTCCCGCCGTTCAAGATTGTCAACAGGGTACTTCAGAAGTTCGCCTCTCGCAAAGGGACACGGCTGACGTTGGTTGGCTCCGCTCTGGCCCGCGAGAGAATGGTTCATAGAGGTACTGCAATGGCTGGTCGACATTCCCAGGACTCTTCCTATAGGAGTGGACCTTCTACGTCTACCTCACGTAAAGAAGGTACATCCAAACCTCCACGCTCTTCGTCTGACTGCCTTCAGACTTTCGAAAGACTCTCAAGAGCTAGGGGCTTTTCGAAGGAGGCAGCCAGAGCGATTGCCAGAGCAAGGAGGACATCCACTCTCAGAGTCTTTCAGTCTAAGGGGAAGTCTTCCGAAGCTGGTACAAGGCCAATGCAGTTTCCTCATCCAGTACCACTGTAACCCAGATTGCTGACTTCCTGTTACATCTAAGGAATGTAAGATCCCTTTCAGCTCCTACGATTAAGGGTTACAGAAGTATGTTGGCAGCGGTTTTCCGCCACAGAGGCTTGGATATTTCCACCAACAAAGATCTACAGGACCTCCTTTAGTCTTTTGAGACCTCAAAGGAACGTCGGTTGTCCACTCCAGGCTGGAATCTAGACGTGGTCCTAAGGTTCCTTATGTCATCAAGATTTGAACCTCTCCAATCAGCCTCTTTTAAGGACCTCACATTAAAAACTCTTTTCCTCGTGTGCTTGACAACAGCTAAAAGAGTAAGTGAGATCCACGCCTTCAGCAGGAACATAGTTTTCACATTCGAAACGGCTACATGTTCCTTGCAGCTCGGTTTTTTGCTAGAACGAGCTTCCTTCACGTCCTTGGCCTAAGTCGTTCGAGATCCCAAGCCTGTCCAACTTGGTGGGGGACGAACTGGAGAGAGTACTTTGCCCAGTTAGAGCTCTTAGGTACTATCTAAAAAGGCCATAACCTTTACGAGGACAATCAGAAGCCTTATGGTGTGCTATCAAGAAGCCTTCTCTTCCAAGGTCTAAGAACTCAGTTTCTTACCTATTCAGGCTCCTGATTAGGGAAGCACATTCTCATCTGAAGGAAGAAGACCTTGCTTTGCTGAAGGTAAGGGCACATGAAGTGAGAGCTGTGGCTACTTCAGTGACCCTCAAACAGAACCGTTCTCTGCAGAGTGTTATGGATGCAACCTATTGGAGAAGCAAGTCAGTGTTCGCATCATTCTATCTCAAAGATGTCCAGTCTCTTTACGAGAACTGCTACACCCTGGGACCATTCGTAGCAACGAATGCAGTAGTAGGCGGGGGCTCAGCCACTACATTCCCATAATCCCATAACCTTTTTAACCTTTCTCTTGAATACTTTTTATGGGTTGTACGGTCGGCTAAGAAGCCTTCCACATCCTTGTTGATTTGGCGGGTGGTCAATTCTTTCTTGAGAAGCGCCGAGGTTAAAGGTTGTGATGAGGTCCTTTAGTATGGGTTGCAGCCCTTTATACTTCAGCACCTAAGAGTCGTTCAGCATCCTAAGAGGACCGCTACGCTCAGTAAGGAAGACGTACTTAATAAAGGCAGAGTAATGGTTCAAGTCGTCTTCCTTACCAGGTACTTATTTATTTTATGTTATTTTTGAATAACTAATAAAATAAAAAACGGGATACTTAGCTTCTTTGTTAACATGTATGCTGGTCTCCACCCACCACCCTGGGTGTGAATCAGCTACATGATTATCGGGTAAGATTAATATTGAAAAATGTTATTTTCATTAGTAAAATAAATTTTTGAATATACTTACCCGATAATCATGATTTAATTGACCCACCCTTCCTCCCCATAGAGAACCAGTGGACCGAGGAAAAAATTGAGGTGGTGTTGACAAGAAGTACTGGAGTACCTGACCACAGATGGCGCTGTGGTGTTCACCCCCACCTGTATAGCGATCGCTGGCGTATCCCGACCGTAGATTTCTGTCGGCAACAGAGTTGACAGCTACATGATTATCGGGTAAGTATATTCAAAAATTTATTTTACTAATGAAAATAACATTTCTCGGAGACTTCGGGGTATAAAGGACTTGCTTTATTATTCTGACTTTTCTGGCCACTTTATATTTAAAACGTTCCCCTTTTTCCGGGCAAAGATTTTTTATTGGGTAATGCCCTGATTTACCAGGCTTTCGTGCTTATACTCCGTTCCAATTTGCTTAAAACTTCTTATATAGCAATCCTTTGTCTATGAAGTTATTTGAGGAACTCCTTAACCATGGATTGTGGATTTTTATCAAGGCTATTTTGGGCTACTCATTAGTCTATTCATTAATCTCGGAATCCTCTATCTATGGAGTTTGTCGAGGTGCTCTTTGATGCAATAAGCTATCACGACATTTATTGGATTCACCAATTTTGAGTGTTCCCTCGTTTTCAGACATATTTGTACCCTCACTGGATGATTCAGGACACCCCTTTGTCTATGGAGATATGTTGGCCTTCTTCCTTGGCCCAATCAGTTATTCAGAACCCTTCTTGTCCTGGAATTTATTCTGGACCCTTTTGTCTTTAATGTTATTTAGAATGCTTCTATGGAGTTGTCTTGCGCACTCATTGGATAATGAGGGTATCTTAAATATTCCTTAATCTGTTAGTTTGTTAAAGTTGCGGGTTTTAGGTCTCCACTCAGACGATCTACATCATTCTGCTCGGGCGACCATAAGCCAGCAGGGACTATCGCTAGCCCCCTCTAACCTCCCCCCCAGGCGCCACCCTGGTGAGTACCCCCCCCCCCCCCCCGGTAGAAGGTCTCACAGTATTTACGTCCTGGCGGGGATGTGAACTTGGGACCTCTGAAACAAAAGCCCACGACGCTACCAACCTAGTTATCCGGAGTATTTGGAGTAATATATTACCTATGGAATTATTTAAGAGCAATCCTTTGTAAATGGAGTTATCCTCTACACACCTTGGTCTTTGGGTCTATGGAGCTTTTTGTGTATTCCTTGGATTGACTATTTCGAGTCACTCATTGTTTTCTTGTTTCTATTCAAGTAACTCTTGATTTCCTCTTTTTCACTCTCTTGTTTTCAGGAGTCCCAATTATTTTGCCAATCTAGTCTTCTGAGTCAACGGACAAGGCTCTGTGAATTAGGATCTGATTGGCAAAATCTTTATAACTGGTACATTTTAAATTTATACATATGTCTGATAATTTTACCTTTATTTTCATTGGGATATCTAAAAGAGAACTTCTATATCATGGAAATTCAAGTTATGCTGTACACATGTAGCACCTTAAGTTTTTCTTCCTATGCTCTCTGCCAAATGATCACAAAACTAGCAAGAGCTATGCTTCATTCCATTTTCTTTCCTAAATAAGAAATAAAAAACGAAATACTCCGCAAATTTCTTGTATATTGCCAAGGAGATTCCATATATAGTTATTACCTTTTGCCCTCCTTTTATTAAGAAATATTGTATTCCCCTTTTACAATTTTATGTTTTCTAAGGATGAAAACAAACTAGATGACGATAATTCTTTTGATTTATATTGTAAGATAAAGAATAATTTAGTATTTCGCATTTCTTAGTCATTAAAATTTAAATAATTCTTGCATATTAATCAAATTTCGTCCCAATAACCATCCATCCTTTGACCTTTCATATCAATTTGCAAGAGCTCTCTCTCTCTCTCTCTCTCTCTCTCTCTCTCTCTCTCTCTCTCTCTCTCTCTCTCTCTCATTGAGAAGTTAAAAGGTAGTGAGACTTAATGAAGAGGCTAGCTAAGTCAACCTAATAGGTTAAATATTATAGAAAGTATTGAAATATAGGTCAATGAACATCTATTGAACAAGATGATTAAGAAACATAATTTGGGGAGCATAAATGTCATAGAATTTAGGTTATTAAAAGGCTAGATATGAACTCGAATATATTATCCCAGTAGGGACTAGTGTATATAGGTTAATAGAAGTATAAAATATAGAATATGAATGTATAGGAGGAATCAATAATATATCATGAAAGATTGGTGAAATAAAGTTAAGTCCAACTCATTAGATATTTGTAAATGAAAACGTACTCTTGAATAAAGTAAGTATATTAAAGGTTATAAGGTCAGGTTGATATCATGCGTTTAATGGAAGCAATTACTTTTTATTATGTTGGTAATGTTTTGGTAAATAGAAATAGCTATGGCAGGTATTAGAACTTTTATTGATTTTTTTATGATTAACTAAAGATCTATTATATGAAATAATAGAATCAAAATGGTGTGTGACCTCTTATTGATATCATAAAGGATCTCTTGTTGATATTGAGTTTTAGAAGGCGACTCCAGCAAATAACTGATTACTGAAAAAAACTTAGGCAGAGAACAGCGAAGTTAGATGAATATTTTTAATTTCTTGTGTCAATAAAACTTTAGGATAAAGTGTTTCTGTTTAGGGAAGAACAGTTTAGAATCACGTAATCATAAAGATAAAAGTGGTTTTGTGATTATTTATAAAATAGATGGGATATAAGCTAGAGGCATTTCAATGGCCACTCTAACCTAAAGAAGCTCCTATTTTTTCCATTTAAAGACTAACTCTCTCTCTCTCTCTCTCTCTCTCTCTCTCTCTCTCTCTCTCTCTCTCTCTCTCTCTCTCTCTCTCTCTCTCTCTCTCTCCACTACATGAATATTCCTTGAAGAATAACATGCTAATTGTTTAAAGTAATGGGATATTTTTTACATATTTTCCAATAAGGTTGAATTATGAAGTTCTCTTTTAAATTAACCTGATGCTCCCCTCCAATTTCAGAGCTCCCACTCCCCATCCTTGATCCTTCCTTATCCCTAAATTTGGAAATGTTATAAAAAAAGAAAAAAAAAAAAAAAACAGACACTCTCCTCATATGGCTGATGAGTCTCCCACTGGCCCCCTCCTCTTTGAGCATCAGCGTTTGCCATTTTATTCCTCACTATAAAATGGGCTAAAGGGTCCATGAGGTAGATCCTGGTCTTAACTAGATTAATCACTTGTTCTTTTAGACTGTTATTTTATTCTCCATATACATAACTTGTTCATTCTTTTACTGGTGTCTTGGGAGCTGTAGCTCAATCTTTTTGCTTGAATTTATTGTACTTGTCAAAAGCTGAGAGACTGTATTAGTAAACATGTTGGATCTTAGTCATCTTGTTAATCCAGCTGTCTTGTCAGTATAGGTTTTATCCTGACGGCTAAAGTCATGAAAAACTTTAGGCTTTATTATGCCATTATTAACCTGCTCAAAAGCCTCAAAATCTTTAACTTTGTAATGTTTTATCAGATTTTAGAGTCTGATGTTTCAAAATGTTTAAGAAGCTTACATTGTGGGAGGTTATAATGTCAAATGTACAGGTTTTAGTACTATCATTTTCATTTATAGCAAAGTTATAAGCACTTGTGTCAATGACAAACATATCAGATTTTTAATGAATTGCGTAATTAATGTAAGTAGTGAAAAGTCTATCTAATGTAAAAGGATTGTGATTCAATGTGCCCCAGACATGTTTATGATCTTTTTGAAGTTAATGTGTAAATCGGTGGTAATTGTTATTTACAATTTTTTCATAAAAACTTCAAGTTCGAGTATAATCAAAATGTTTAAAGATTAATGATAAGTAAACTTAACGTAAGTGTTTCAAGGAATTTGGTAAGAGGGTCATTTTGAAGTCTCGCATTTCAGAGCTTTCTATTATGGCGAGATACCTTGGCTCTCTGAAAAGGTGCACAGCTCGGTTCATAAACTCCATTTTGTCTCTTGTTTCCTCTCGTTTGTGCCCATGACATAAAGGAGGGATAAATAACGCTTTAATCATTCTTAGATATATTGTGTAATAAGTTTTCGAAAAGAAGGGTTTAAAAACTGCTTTATTATGAAGAATAGGTTTTTAAATTGTTGACAAAGAATCTTGCTAGGTTTGTGGGTTTATGGCAAACATTTTCTTATTTACTTTCATCGGTGAAAGTATAAAAGTTCCTTTTCCAAAAAATTCCTTTTTTTACGTAAATTCATAAACTGAGTTTTAAAGATGCATTTTTTTTTCTGGTTGAAGCCATGCTGATGTGCAGAAAATATTACTGTCTTTAAATAGTATCCTTTTTATGGCAATTCATAATATTGAAAGAAACACAGTTTACACCTTCAAAGCTATAGAAATTGGAATACCATTTTAAAAAGTTCATTAATGCCCGAAATAAAGATCATTCTCATCCGCTTTATTCCCTTTTTTTAATTCATCAACTATCTTTTTGGTTCGATATATTGACAATGTGTATAAATTGTAAGATTATTAGATTATACATTAAAGCATAGGCAGATTCATACCTGTCATTTTTTTAGTAGCCATTTTAGCTTTTGTTCGTTTATTAGATTGTCTGACCTATTGGTCAGTCTCCCTCTTAATTCATTTAATAAGTAGTATCAATTTATCTTATTTGAAACTAGCGAGAAATTTTATTAGAACTGTAATAATCAAAATACCTCACACTCAAAATGCGAATAACAAACATTACTCCTTAATTTTAATGGATATTTTATGATAAAAGAAACTAATGAAATGAGAAATTTACAAATTGTCATATTGAAAGAAGGTACAATTCAAGATGTTACAGTACAATATTATAGGTTATGTCTTTTGATGCCTCTTGAGATTTAAATCTTGTCAAAAAACGAAATACCCATTACTGACCTTGTAAGTAATTATATCTGACCCCACATCCTTCGAGGTTACCATTAGTTTTCTTGTTTGCCCTTAGGATCTTTTTAGCTCAGTCAAGTTAGATTAGTTTGAGTAATCAATGGAGAATTACAAGATTAGATGAAAAATATTTGATAGAGCTTCGAAGGTAATAAGAATAAAATACGGATAATTGGATACTGTATAACAAAGCTACATTAGTGTTACTTTTTTGTTCCACGGCGCAGTGGAATAGGGTAACCCCCCCCCTCTCTCTCCTCTCTCTCTCTCTCTCTCTCTCTCTCTCTCTCTCTCTCTCTCTCTCTCTCTCTTTCTCTCTTTCTCTCTCTCTCTCAAATCAAAAGTGGGTAGCACCATCAGTGCACAAGTTTATCCGTCCTTTCTTGACTTCAACTTTACCTCCTCCTTTCTTGACTTCAACTTTACCTCCTCCTTTCTCCACTTCAACTTTACTTCGTCCTTTCTTGGCTCCATCTTTACCTCCTCCTTTATTGACTTCAACTTTACCTCCTCCTTTCTTGACTTCAACTTTATCTCCTCCTTTCTTGACTTCAACTTTACCTTCTCCTTTCTTGACTTCAACTTCACCTCCTCCTTTCTTCACTTCAACTTTACTTCGTCCTTTCTTGGCTTCATCTTTACCTCCTCCTTTATTGACTTCAACTTTACCTCCTCCTTTCTTGACTTCAACTTTACCTCCTCCTTTCTTGACTTCAACTTTACCTCCTCCTTTCTTGACTTCAACTTTACCTCCTCCTTTCTTGACTTCAACTTTACCTCCTCCTTTCTTGACTTCAACTTCACCTCCTCCTTTCTTCACTTCAACTTTACTTCGTCCTTTCTTGGCTTCATCTTTACTTCCTCCTTTATTGACTTCAACTTTACCTCCTCTTTTCTTGACTTCAACTTTACCTCCTCCTTTCTTGACTTCAACTTTACCTCCTCCTTTCTTGACTTCAACTTTACCTCCTCCTTTCTTCACTTCAACTTTACCTCCTCCTCTTTTGACTTCAACTTTACCTCGTCCTTTCATGGCTTCAACTTTACCTCCTCCTTTCTTGACTTCATTATTACCGTCTAATCTCTTATAAATTTTACTTAAATGTGTACCTGTGTGGTTTTCCCCCTTTGCACTTTTGAACTAAATGAACTCACAGACCCATTCGCTGGGTTATATTTCCAAATTAAATCCACATTCACCCTTGAAAAACGCTAAGCATGTGATTCCTCTTCGGATGATTTTATTGGTAAAAATCTTAATAGTTTATAAGCCACTTTTGCTCTCTAATGCGGCTATTTATTGCACATCAGTATAGCAAAAGGATTAAAACCTAGTTTATTTTTATCCTTGATACCAGTGTCTTGTTTAATTGTGATGAAAATCTGGCAAATATTGAATGTTGGGACTTTGTGTCATAATAGTTCTATGGATTCCACTGCAAGGAATGAGGGATTGTTGTATTAGAATTAAGTAATTATTGTGAGATTCTTATGAAGAACTTCAGTCATTCTTTTAGCTATTTCCCTCCAATAATATCATTTCCGAAGCTGTACAAAGACAGTCAGGTTTTTTGTCAGTATTTCCTCAAAGAAGTCAGACATAAAGGATTTTAGTCACAGCCTTTTTTTTGTAGATGGGTTCGAAATAGGCTTACAGATTTTTCGTGTAGAATTTTAGTGAGTTTGGATTGTCAAGTAGCTTCTGAAGAATTTATATTTAACTATGTGAAGAGGTAAAAAATGTCTATCCCTTTAGTAAGTACAACACTCAGTCAGTCAGCTATTTGGCAAGCTTCAAACTAGAGTTTTCTTCAAAAAAAAAAAAAAAATATTCTTTATTTGAGATTATAGAATCCTCAGCTTCAGTAAGCAGAGCATATAAAAAGATTGCTATGTGAAGTTTTCCATAAAGTCCGCATTATAATCCCAAATTTGCATTAAAGAAAATCACTCGAAATTATAGTGTTTGCATAGATATCATAGATTTCATAAGATAATTATGTTTTTAACTAGAAAGTCTAGTTTTTTTTATATAAATTTATATAAAAATCTTTGAATAGCGAATATTTTTTTTCATTTTAGAGTTTTGAGATAACAATAATGTGATTTTCTAAAATGTCTATGGAAAAAAAATCAGTCTTCATAAAGTTGCCGAGAAATGAGAGAGAAAATAATTTATCTTTTTGTTCATAGGGATTTAAATTTGATGCCTCCCTCTTTACTAAAGAATATTTTCCTAACCATAATTAACTTTTATATAATTTATAATTACTGGTCCTGTGTTTCTCTATTATAAAATCTTAATTTTTTCGTTTATTCTGAATTAAAACGTAATGAATTAATTATTATTCAATGTCATCATCTTGTTGAACTAGCGAGTATAATATATAATTATGTATAAATTTAAAGTTATATGTACCTTCGTTGGTATTTTTTTTTTTTTTTTTTTTTTACTGCCGTGCATTGAAAAGTATTTGCGAATTCAGGGACGTTCATAGTTCAAAGAATAGTAAAATTATATCTCTTATTTGATATCTGTTCATATTGTGCTTGTTTTAATAGAGAATATCGTATTCGGCAAATGTGATCTGTCTCTTGAGTCTGAACTCATTCTAGTAACTTTAAAAAAGGCATTTTAAACTTCATTTCAAGTTTAGTAACTTTAAAAAAGGCATTTTAAACTTCATTTTAAGTTTAGTAACTTTAAAAAAGGCATTTTAAACTTCATTTCAAGTTTAGTAACTTTAAAAAAGGCATTTTAAACTTCATTTTAAGTTTAGTAACTTTAAAAAAGGCATTTTAAACTTCATTTCAAGTTTAGTAACTCTAAAAAAGGCATTTTAATCTTCATTTCAAATTTAGTTAACCTGAACTCTGATAAAGTAAAAAATCAAGAATCAAATTATTTTATTTGCTGTTCATCTTGTGCTTGTTTTGATAGAGAATATCGTATTCGGCAAACGTGATCTCCATTTGTCTATTGCTTGTGTCTTAGCTTATTCTGTTAACTTTAAAAGAAAGGCATTTAGAACTTAAATTTCAAGTTTAGTTAACCTAAAGTCTATCAAAGTTAAAAATCGAACGTATCAAATTATTCTAAGTACTAATAAAAGCTTGGTCATTACTATTTTGACCGTAACTTATATAAGTTAATAAGGACGTGCGTAAAATACATAATGAATAATAGAATATACCTTAATAAAGGAAAATTATATGCTCGTGATAATATTTTTTAATTACTAAAAAGTTTTTTCATAATTATGTTGACCATAACTTGTAGTTATATATTAAGTTAACAGGACCTGCATAAAATACGTCGTAATCATAGGCTTTGATGATTGGCTGAGGAAGGGAATATATGCTACTGATGGTATAGTAAGGATTATGAGCAAAGGATAGTATAGTTGGAGATAATAAGATGAGGATAGTATTATGAATAGTTATAAGATGATGATGGCATATCAAAGTATTATGTGTTCAAGATAGTATACTGTAGTGGGGGATAATAAGCCGAGATGTTATTTAATGAGCTTGACTTTATCTAATTCTAATAGTAGGCCTATCCTATATAACAGAAAAGCATTTCTAGGAGTATTGTTAATTTTGGGTATTTGTTATAGGCCTAAGTTTGCTATTAGGAGTTATATCAAATTAAAATAATGTATCTCAAACTGTAGGTAAATATGCCATTAGAACCTTGTTTCATAAAACATGCTTCTCTGTATATTAAATGAAAGCCATTTTTAATAGGATATTTCATTTAATCAAGGTTATGTAAAGTCTATATTGTATGCCCAATTGATAAGAATGGTGTAGCTACCTTTAGAAAGTATCTAGGTCAGTATATGAAAACTTTATTACACAGCTAAAGTGATTTAGGTGTCCACGTGTAAGATGAATGCGTACTTCGGTCCGATCTGACTGTCTGCTGGGAGGAGTAGCAAGGATGGCCAGGGCAGTAGTCTTGCACGGCTCTTCTCTTTTACCTGACTCAATCGTGTGCATTAAAAGGGGCGAGACAGGGAGGCACCATGGCATTTGTGGATCTTGTCTGCTTTTGAGTAAGCTTCAGATGTCTGTAGTAATGGATTGTTCTGAAATGGCACAAAGGACTGAAAAATTACTCATTTTACTTCATTTAAATGTTTGAATTTGTTTCAATTCTAGAAATATTAATGATTTTTTTCTTGCTTGAGTGTATAATTTCATGTCGTTAAAGAATTAGCGTAACTATAATCGTCGATTTCTGCTTTTTAATAATGTAAATAATGATATAAATGTCTTACCAATTAACTTCAGAAGACCTCCTAACCATTCCATGAAGTCTTTGAATTGCAATCCTCATATCATTGTTTGTAAAATTATCAATAAAAAGAAAAAAAAAAAAAAAGGAAAAGGAAAGCATTCAAGGGCCTAGTAACATTGCTTCGTCAGTAGAAAACTTTGCATTCAGTTTCTCGTTACTAGGTGGGAAAGGGGTTGGCCTTGGTGGGCTTTCCTTTTTCCTCCTTTTTTATTAATAATTTTATCATTCTATTAGACAAAGCACTACTTACATAATCACACAATCATGGAATATGTAACCTAAATTGCTGAGCTTCAAACGCACCTAAAATTCAGAAAGAAAGAAAATGGGTAGTATCTGTATTCAAAGAAAACGAATCTGCTCACCATAATGTATGAAGGGTGACTCACCTAAGTCATTCTTAGGCGAATCGTGAGCTTTATTCATGGCAAGAGTTAAGTTTTCTTTGAATCTAGGGCGTTTAAAGCTTTCAGAATATTGGGTTGCTGGAATTTTATATATATTTCATTAACTTTTAGTGCTTTTATTTTGATATAACTAAACTTATTACTCTGAAACCTGTCTACGTTTGGCACTAAATCTTCTACAATAAAAGTTTTTTCACGAATTTCCAAGTTTCCTTCAGCCATATTGTGTTAATTTGAAGCTTTCAAGTACATTCATAGGTATATTTTCGTACCTAAAACTCCAATTCAATAGCTTCAACATTAGATGAGAGTGTTTTGAGGAATAACTAATGGGATAAAAAGTCCATTATAATCATGACTTTAGTCAGGAAAAAAAAACCTAGTTGACAGACAGCTGGAATAAGAAGTGGTCTTTGGTCCAACATGATATACCGAGGTACAGTTCGGCCATCTTGACTTTGTACTTTATATTCATAAAACACTGGTACTGCTGCTCTCAATACTACAGTAGGGGGGGGGGGGTGAAGAAACTCTGTATATGGGAGATGAATAACAGTCCAAAAGGACGAGTGACTAGTTAGGAAAGAGGACTACTTCACGAGTCTTTAAGCTCATTTTTTGTTGGGAATAAGGCATTTTCTGGTACTTGAAGGGGTAGGGGGCCGCTTAAGGAGAATACTCGGTCATATGAGGTTTAGTTAGGGAGAATACTCTTAGACATTGCATTTTCCTTTTTTTATTTTTTTTTTCGTTTTCTTTATATTACCAGGGAAACTAATTTAAAGATTGTAATACCTTTCACTTGCATTTTATTTCCGACTTCAATATTTTACAATGTTTAAATAAGATGAAAATATCAGTTTAAATTAAATATTTTTTCAAGGTATACTAAAATATATCCATCACAAAATATGAGAATTTTTTTTTTTTTTTTTTTTTTTTTTTTTTTTTTGTAATAGATGCTACTTAAGGACTATTGCACAAGAATAATTGGTAAAGACTTGAATACTCTCAAGATACAAGAGCAAGGGTCCTGGATATTAATTTATGGCAAAAAAGTGATTTCTTAATACTAAAGGTAAAACTACCTATATCAAATAAGCAAAAACAGATGAGCCAGAATTTGAATGCTAGTTGTTAGTTGGGCATTACCGACTGCTTTTATCATATAGGCTCATTATAGTCAGACCCCGAGAAAGGTTTTGTTCATGATATCAATTAAAAGATATTTGAAGGTTTTGTTCATGATATCAATTAAAAGATATTTGAATAGTTATTTTGACATTACCTCCTTCATAACAGAAATCGAACGTCCTCACTTGGGCAATCCTCAGGTTTAGCAAAGGGGTTTAGTTCTTAATATCTCCCATAAGAAATGGTAAAGCCAGAGATTCTGTTCGTTTTCAAAATCGAAGTTAAGTAAACCAGTCTTACATGATATAGCTCACCTATGAAAACTTGGGTTCAGTAAACTATTTCTAGAACATCCTTATTTGACATCTCGTTGCATTCGTATCAACATTACTAACAATGAGCCTGTGTAAATCAAATTATGCTTTTTAGGAAATAGCTTACTGAACAAAGATCGTTCAATGTCAATCCCTCTTATATAAGACAAGTCTTACCTTTGTATCTCAGTTTAGAAAATTGAACAAAATCTTCGGCTTCAGAATTTCTTATGGATTAAATTAAGTGATAAACCATCTTGGCTTTACCCCAGGATTCCCCAACTTACGACGTTCCATTTCTATTATGTAGTAGATTCCATTAGCTATTCATATACGTTGTACTCAGTATCATGAATACACACTTTACAGCTCTGACTATAATGAATCTAGGATAAGAATACAGTAGTCAACAATGCCCATACAACTAACCACTGTCTACCAAATGCTGGACCATCTACTTTTACTTCAATACGTGTAGTTATACCATTAACAGTTGTATGCCACTTATTTTACATAAATTGATACTCAGGACGCTTGCTCTTTTATCTTTAAGTACTTTTGTCCATACAAATTTTTCTTATGTAATTAACATGAGTAGCGTCTATTATTTACAACAAAATAATTTACACAATCACTAACCAATGTACAGTTATGATTTATATAATCATCTTTTACCTAAAATTTTAATGATTAACATTTGTATCTAATAAAATCACAAATGACAAAACAGTATTTATTTGTATATAAAAAGCAACTGGTTTTAAGCTTTTGATATCTACTTAATTGCCATTTTCAATTCACCTCCTACTTATATGAAGTTAATTTTTAGATATGAAAAGCAATTATACCTATAAAACTATTTGATGTTTAAGATATCTATATTTCTAATACAATTTTAAAAATCTACTTGCCATTTTCAATTCACTTCCTATTTATATGAAGTTAAAATTATCAGATTTGCAAAGCAATTCTACCTATAAAACTTTTTGATGTTTAAGATATCTATACTTCTAATACAATTTTAAAATTCAACTACAATGCAACCCTTCAATCTCTTTAAATGTTATTTCCTGACTAACTTTTAAAGTAGAATACTCCTTCAAAATGATACCTTGGTATGAATCTCTCGGGAACTCGCCAGATTGTTATAAGAAACCCATAATCTATGAGCTTCCCTGTTGGTAATTATAACTCCCTCTCCTTGTCCTAAATAATTGATCAAGACTTGATTACTTTCTTAGCTCCTTACGTGCAATTCCTGCCTTCATACACCCATTACGTTTAGCCTACGTATAAAGACCCAGATGTGTCTGAGCATTCTCTTTACAAAATAGTAATCTTGAACCTTTCATTAAGTATAACTACTCATTTAAGTCTTTCTGGAATAAACTTTAATTTTTATAGGAAAACCACTTTTAGAACATCTACTTTAAGCAAGAAATATTCAGTGAATGATTTCCTCCTCTTAAGACTACTACTAAAATCTAATCACTTTTCCTTTCACAAAACCTTTTAATATAAAACTTTAGTAAAATGCTACACACTATACCTGTTACTAGCTATTTTGACAATATCCTAAAGTACGAAGCAGCTAATAACATAATTTTAGAGATTATGCACAGCTTAAAACCAGTAGATAAGAGATTTTATCCTTGTAATAGCAATTTTTTCATTCTGTTTTGTTACATAAATACCTGTACACTGGATAGACAAATAAATGAATAGGAACTTTTACTGCAAACAAGCATTTTGAAAGTTATATGTCACCAGAATAATTAAAATATTGATATTTTTGGAAAAGATCAATTAAAAAAATTACTAAACATATGATATGAAGTTCTGAAATCAAACTTAAAGACGCCTTTGGAAGAGAGAGTACAAAAAAAAATCTGAACTAATTTTGTAACAGGTATATTTCTTATTGTGAATATAACCTCAATTGGGAGAGAGAGAGAGAGAGAGAGAGAGAGAGAGAGAGAGAGAGAGAGAGAGAGAGAGAGAGAGAGAGAGAGAGAGAGAGAGAGAGAGAGAGAACTAAAAGTGCCTGGAAATAATAGGAGTTTTAGATTGGAGTGGCCATTAAAATGCATCTAGCCTTATATCCCAGAGAGAGAATTATCTTAGTCCTCTAATGCTTGGCAATACCATTAAGACCCTTATTAGAGTGATTCCCATACCAATTATACAAAATTATTCTATTCCTGTCTCTCCTAGTGACCCGTTACACAAGACAAATATATTAGTTCCTAGCACATTTAATCTACTTAATAAAAACTGAAATCTTTATACAGCATACTTGGTTCTCCCTTTGTTTAAATACATGAAAAATAATTCTAATACTGTGGCTTTATGGCAAATTTTCATTCAAGAAGAATCTCTCTCATTACTGCAAGAGGGAAGGAAAAGTAAGTTATTTTGAAACATACAAGACAAAATCTCTCTCATTACTGCAAGAGGGAAGGAAAAGTAAGTTATTTTGAAACATATATGACCCGTTACACAAGATAAATGGATTAGTTCCTAGCAAAACATTTACTTAATAAATAAAAAGTGGAATCTTTATAAAGCATATTAGGTTCTCCCTTTGTTTAAATATATGAAAAATAATTCTAATACTGTGGCTTTATGGGAAATTCTCATTTAAGAATAATCTCTCTCATTAATGCAAGAGGGAAGGAAATATGTTATCTTGAAACATATAGGACAAAATCATTAAGCTTTTTTCTATTTATCTAGTATATCTATAATACCAATACTTATACACGTGTTGGTTGTTAAAAACAAGAGAAGCTATTCTCCCCAAGACTTGGAAGAGACTTATGATGTGATAAGATGTGTATAATTAGAGAGGTAGACTTCTGAGTCCAATAGCTTCTATTTTAAGCAAATCTGCTTATACCTTTCAAGAGAATATATATGTCTAAAGAAAATTCAGAGAATTGCTAATAATTAGATGCCAGTGTAATAAATGAAATTATATTCATAATGAAAATTGTTAGTTTAGGTTATATTCACTTGCAATTATAGAATGAATTAAAATCAACTGCTAAAATGATTAATATTAATTTTCCTTCAGTCACACAGTTATATAACATGTTTGCAGTCTTTTAACAGTTCTAAAAATGATACGATATAGAAGTATGTTGAAATGTCCAGAGGAAATTTACATTTGATTTGATTCAACATCTGGTTGATAAGAATTGGAAACTAGCTTTAAATTTCTACGAAGTCCTTCTTCATTTACATTTCTTGGTCTGAATCGGTTGTTAATGCTCAATTTCCTCATTATTCAAAAACATTTACAATTAAGACATTATATACTAATTCATTTCACATTATTTATGATAATTAAGGCTAATTAATTGAAAACTAACATCAAATTTCTATGAAGTCCTTCCACGTTTACATTTCTTGGTCTGAATTGGTTGTTAATGTTCAATTTCCTCGTTTTTCAAAAACATTTACAATTAGCACATTATATAGCAATTCATTTAACATTATCTATGATAATTCTGACTATTTAAAGTGGTAATAAGCATCCATTATCCCTCGGTATACTCGCAAACTAGTTTCCAGGCAATTAAACGAATGATTTTGCTTGTTTGATATCAAAATAATTAGGAATTTGCAATCTGAATTTTTAATTGGAAACTCAAACACCATCATAAATGTTGATCTGGACCTCATTTTCAAAGTTGAATTCTGAGTGCTTTTAATTTACTAGAAATGATAGCATCACGTGTGTTCTTTTAATGTAATGATGTAACAATTGAAAAAACAACTAAAATTAGATATATATCCACTGACTTTATGCTTCGAATTTACTAGAAATAATAACATTAAATGTATTTTTAACAGTAATTATGTATAGAATAAAAAGTAGCTAAGTTTAGATATATATGCACTGACTTTGTAAAGATTAATAGCGAATAAGATGCCTGTTACTGGACCGAGTACAAGTCAATACAGTAGTTTTAATAATCATATTAATAGCTTCCATAAATAAACTTTGGTAAACTTTAATAATTCTGGTAATAACGTTTTTGTCTAAAATTGTTACTTATTAACAGTAACTTTACTCTTTTTTTATCTTCAATTAGTGATTGCTATTGAACCTGTGATATATAAATGGAGTGACCATTGTAACAATCCCCTAAAAACTCAGTAGCTGGTTAATTGAGCATTTCAAATTATTTGTAATGATATTTCTCATAAAAATATTTAAATACTGCTGAAAAGCGCGATGATAGACTGGCTCCTTCAGTCGATAATATTCGGTACTCCTCTTGAAATCGGAACTTCATCAAACTAATATTTTTTCTTCCTCAAACTTTGCAGATTTTTTTTTTCTGCAGTAAATCCAAGATTACTTGTTGATCTTCATTGTTAGCCCATATCTGCAGTTAATGATAAATTTCCTTTTCCGGTGATTCTAGTCTGAAAATAAATAAAACATGTTATTTTACAGATATAAGTCTTATCTAAATATCTTACTATGCACTTTAATATCAAGACTTTTAGTAAAATACTTAGTATAATAAACTAACATATAAGATAGTCAATGAATCAAATATAAAATGGTAGATTTAAGGACTAGACGTGTCAACAACATTTGCAATGGTATTACATCTAGAATTATATCTTGTAAAGTGGATTTAAGTACTACCTCCTAAATCCTAACAAGGAAATAATTCTACATTAATCTAATGACTAGCCTCTGGTAATCCACTGACTAATAGAAGCTTCCCTAATCCTTCAATCCCAGTAATTTTCTACAATATATATTCAATAAATAATAATTACCTGGATAAAACATTCTACCTTACACCTCAGAGGATACTTATTAAAGCACACACAATACTTATATAAAAATATGTATGAATTCTGGGCAAAAACAGGATTTATTGACACAGTAACATTGATAGTTTCTAGCTTATTATACTAGAGTATAGTACTGTGCAAATGAATTATCAATTTAGGGTTTCACTCTCCTATAAAAATAAATGACCAGCAACTTCCCAAGTATATGCATCATTGTCGTAATTGAAATGACATTAAATTTTCATTATATTGTATGGATTCACCATAAACTAACTCCAAACTTACTCAAGCTGTCCTACCATACTAATCTATTCATCTAGAGGGACTTTCTGGTTAACTTTCAATTAATGAACCAGCTTTATCTACTCAGATTCACCATCTTATCTCGAACTATGGAAAACTTATCTCACACTCCTTTGACTCCCTAACCAGGTCTCGATTAGATTACTGACGAGCTTATTCAACGTTATTGGTTTTGACTTACTGCATATACTTCATCCATGAAGTAGCCTAAACACCACAATCTCACAGCTTGGTCTTACCAGAATCACATCTTAAACATTACTAAACACACAACAATATATGTCTTTTGCCAATGATTAGCCAATGTTAACTTAAATCAATGAAAAATTTATCCAACCTTGTCCATTATTATATAATCCTGACTTTATTCATTGGCCCACCCATCCTGCCTTTGTCCATTCACAGACCTATCGTTTTCTGGTCTAATTACTTACAGTATTTTAGATGAAAAAACAAAATCATCATTTTGACTATTGTAGTGTTTACGTCACCGAATCTCAATTGCAAACTCTCAGTATTTACTTCCTTGTATAAATCTATTCTCAGGTTATATACTACATCAAATAATCTCATGACAAACAATGGCTTAGGTTAAGCCATCTATACTGCAACCTTAAAAATGATTATCACCATAGGACCAGCAATTAAGTCTTTTACTATATTCCTCTTAGTGAATTGCTAGTATCTTTTTCATAGATTTCTTTATTGATATTAGGAGGATTGAAAAAAAATTTATATAATCGCATCAATAACTATCAAATTTTAAAAAAAATGTGTTATGTTTCTTAGCCATACAAACCAGAGTCCTTTAATTAGAGAGATGACTTATCGAGATAGAATCAGTCATTAAAATGGATGTTGAGCAGTCGTCCAACTAGTGAGGGTGCTAAACAAAGCCCTGTCACCCCTCATAGTTGGTTCTCTATTCATTTTGCAACTTTAAAACATGACTTAAAAGGGTAGTTTGAGGAGGGAAGTCATTAAAGAATTCGGGGTTATATGGCTATGCAAAATCAAAATTATTTTTAAAATCTTATACATGTTCCTATGCGACTTACAAACCCTCGTCCTTTAATTAGGATGCCTCACTGTTTGGAGAGTAGGATGTCCCCTTAAATCAAACATTCTTTTAACTTCTCTCAATATATTTAACACTTATTAGGATGCCTCACTGTTTGGAGAGTAGGATGTCCCCTTAAATCAAACATTCTTTTAACTCCTCTCAATATATTTAACACTTAGTACGAGGAGAGCGAAGCAAAAACACCACCACCCCTATCTCCTTATGACAAGAATGACAGGACCTCAGGTGCACATAATATACTGTATCAAAATCAAAGAAACCCTTCCTCCTCAGGGAAAAATTTCAAGTGAATTGAATAATAGGCATATGAAGAGAGTATTAAATTCACAGTGCCTCATTTTGCACGGGGGATGGAGAGATACACTAGTTTTAAAAAATGGAGCAACTGCAACTTACCAGCATATATTCCTACCAGCTTGTAACATTTCAACTGCTTACCCCAAGAGAGGGGCAGAAAAATGAAGAAGAAGAGCCATGTATACTACATTCATTCCTGACTTGAGTCAGTAATGTTAACATAGACAAGATGCAATCTATCTTTGTAAGGAACAGGGCTTACTACACAACGGATTGAGCAATCACCACAGGTCCAAGCATAAAAGTGTCAAGGGACTTGTGGGTACAATCTCTCAAATAATAGGACGTAAAGGTGGTCTGCCTCTTCCAGGCACTTGTCATTAAAACCTCGCCCACGAACAGGATTCTCCTAAATGAGAGAGGGACAATAGGCTACCCCTGAGTTCATGTCCACTAATCCTAGCTGGCGCCTCGACACTCATCAGATGAGATTTAGGCTCCCTGGATTGTCTCATGAAACCAGAAGGAGATTGTATTCCTAACCCCTCTTTCTTGGAGCTGCCAGTGCTAATACAGTCTCTCCTACACTCAGGCCTGATATGTAGGGTTCTGTTCAGATAACACCGCAGTAACCTTACAGGACACAAGAGCATCTCGTCTTCATCAGCACCCAACACCATCTAGAGGGAGGGGATGGAGAACAATTCAATCCTGGGGTCATACACATCTGGATTCTGAATCGTGGCCACAAACTCCAGCACAACATAAAGGAGACATCCTTACATCACACTCTTTGCTGATGCTAAGTGTTACGACCTGTGTAGGCCGTAGTTCTGGTTCTTTAAACTTTGATTTTTTAAAGGAATCGTAGGCAGTACATTATTTATGTAACACGGTGAATTGAGGGAAGACAGAACAAAAACACTGGAAAAATCTAACAATATTTATTACAATACACTTAAATAAATTCAACCTTGCACCAGGTGTCACAAAAAGCTCCTAAGACAAACAACAATGAGTAAACAAAAATGTCCTGGAGGACTAATAGGCTATACAGAGTCCTCTAAATACACAAGGTTGACCTATATCTAATAATCCTAACCCTAACAAAGAAAAACTAAACAGATAAAAAGTATGGCTCATATATTAAGCCGGGCCCACAAATATCAACAAACCATTACCCTATTACTAAACATATAGGAATAAGGAAGACAGGAGAAATGAAAAGGCAGAAAACCTTAAAATTACCTACCTACACACAAACGTTTAAAGCTAAACCAAATACCAAATAATAAAACATAACACAAGGCAGCATACAAATACACATGCCACATACTAAATGCATAAACACTTGGATACCTTCACAAAAGAATTATGCAGAGTCATAATTTATATATACATGTAAAAAAAACCCAACACTGTATTATCTATCTGTGAAATAACTCAACAGTACTTATCCATACAGGGATCAGACGACAGAGAGGGGACGAACATTCGTCAGCATCAGAGGGAGTATCATTAACACCAGGAAAACGGACTGGGCATATCCATAACGATAATGAAAAGATCGTAACTTTACCTGGGTAATGCCTCCCTACGTTCCTCCTCACGGACCCTTGGTCCACAGACGAGCAGCGTAACAGTTGTGATGACGCTCTTGGATCACGGCAATAGTACCTCCAACAGTGCCGGGACGGAACGACGGCACCGTCTTCCCGCAGAATCCTCAGGCGGGGAAAACAACGTCAAGCGAAGGACGCAAGTGACACATACACTTGCAGGACGTAACAAGCGAGGTGGCTATCGCAGGTGACAAAACCCCTGCATACGTGGTCCGTGATCCCAAGAAGTGTACAATTTACCGCGGGTGGCTCAAAGACACCAGCGAAATAATCCTCCAAAGGCACAATTCCTTATGAGGGAATAAAAGAGGCGTCTACCAATGGCTGCTGAATTAGGATATACGTCTGTGATCAAGGCACGGTCCGAACTGAACATTCCAGGCAGCAGTAGTCTCGTCCACGGCTCTCACTAAACACCAAACACTCGGAAAGAAAAATAAACAAAAGAGTTAATGGCAATTCACTAATTAACGACGAGGAGGAGCGAAGGTTATCACCGAACTCTTATGAAAAGGGCAGTTAACTTTTACTCCTGCCGAAGACCGAATTTATTTATAAACAATTAAATAACCTACTTTAACATAACACTAAGACTAGCAAGAAGACAGTTTTGAGTCTCATATCTCTGTCTGATAACCTGCTCATGAGCTCAAATGGTGTATGCATAAGAGCCTTGAAGACTTCACATCACATTCTGGGGACCTGAGGTTCCAGGATGGGCAAGACTGCTTGAAGCTCCTCACGAGTATTGACAACTCCCAGGGGGCTAAAACATCTGTACCCTTCAGTTGAAAGATCATACCCCAGGCTGAGCGGCAGCCTTTGACAAGCTGCAACCAAGACATGCGTCTCCCAGCGTTGGAAGACAAGGAACTCTGATGTGTGCTAAAGCTGCTCCGACCGTAAAAATATCACATTCTATGATATTAACCGTAGATGGGGGCCCAATTAGCCTGGTAGACATCTGTCGAGGACCTCTGGAGGTATCCAGACATCTGTGCAGTGCATCGCAAAAACCCTTTCACTTGAGGAGGGTCTGGATAGTCTAAACCCGTGAAAAGACGACTCGGTGCAGTTAACAGTTAAGAGTAGGCTAAGGGGCTAGTTCTCTCGGGACCTCAACCAGAAGAGAAAGTAGATCAGGATACCACTCGACATGTAGCCACCTAGGAGCTACTAGGGTTATTCTGATTCTTGGCACAATCTACACTTAATTACTAGCCGAATCATGCTAAACGGGGTGATAGGAGCAGATACACAGGTGACCCCAAGTGTTGGAAAGGGTCCTCGAACACTACCTATGGGTCTGGAATGGGGGAGCAGAAGACGTGAGCTTCCTGTTTAGCCGTAAGGTGAATATACATATCCCGGAGAGCCCCACAGGGCAAGAGGCCTTTTCGCCATGAGAGGATATCGCTCCTACATCCTGCCCCTGACGTCCAAGTGTGCCTGCTAGGATATTTCTCTTGTCTGGAATGTTCCTTGCTGACAACTCTACAAGAGTGAAATGCCACCATGCTTCCTTGCCTGTTGACGTCGGCTATTACACTTGAGCTGTCCCTCATTAGCACTACAAGGTGCCTCCTTAAATGTTCTTGAAAGGCTTGCAGGCTAGGAATACTGCTCACATCTCGAGAACAATATGTGGATGCTTGTCTTCCTAAGATTACACTCCTGACACGACCAGGTTGTCCCTCCTTCAATGCATCCGAGAACAGATGTACTGTAGACCCGGAGGCGAGAAGTTGAGTGGGACTCCCCAAGGGGAGGTTGTTCTCATCGAGCCACCAGGAAAGATCGTTCGGGACCTCCTGTGACACTAGCACAGGAAGGATTTGGGATTCACTTAACTACTCAGTAATCCTTAAGGCAATACTGTAGGACTCTCTAAACATGCCCAAGAAGAAAATGTTTCTTCAATTAGGACAGATGCCCAAGATATTGCCATTGCTGAGCTGGAACAAGTGTCCTGAACAGTTCCCTGAGCTTACTGATGCAATTGTCTATGAGAGAGACTCACTGCTGCCAGATTTATGAACACGCCTATGTACTTCGCCCTCTTTTTGGATATGAGACAACTTCTCTTAGTTTACCACAAACTCCTGATCAAGAAAAGTGCATGGATACATTCTCAATCCTGAAGCAACTACTTCCTTGACAAGGCCAGGATCAACCAATCATTGAGATGCATCAGAGAATGTATCCCTCGCAAGTGGGACAAGTGCCTACTGTGTTGATCACCCAAGTGAACACCTGAAGAGTAATAAACAGTCCAAAACAGTCTTGAACTGAAACACTGTACCATTAAGGGAGAAGCGAAGGTACTTCCAAGAGGTCTGATAGACATGCACTTGAAAGTATGCATCCTTCAGCTCTACTGAGAGCATGAAGTCTCCCTCTCTAATGGAAGAGAGCACAGACCGTACAGTTTCCAGCCTGAAATTTGACAAACAAACTTGTTCAATGGAGAGGACGATAACTGGTCTCCAGCTACAAAAGATTGGCCACTTTGCCGTAGACCGCAATGGAGAACGTGAGGTATACAGACTTGTTCTGCCACGGTGCAAAAATCCTCTCTGAGTGAGGAAAAGCTGAATAACCTTCAGGCATGAAGTAGGGATGTGACTGCTTTGTGCAAAGTAGCCTTCACAACCCTCTCCATGAAGTCAGGACTTCAACTTCAAGGATGAACTTGAAGTCAAAGAATCCCTTTTAGACTAATACTTACTGCACCTACTGTACCGCTCCCACTGGGAATATGACCACCTCCCACAATCGGAGCAGGAAGTGCCCTCTGCATGAAGGACAAAGCCATTAAGGATCTATCTCCTTGTTTGATATAAAGGTACCACAAGTGTAACCAGGTACGTCAGATTAAACATGCATGGTTTGCAGCTGTCAAGCAACAGCTCTACCTGAAAAAGAAAAGGGAAGCAAAGCTAGTATAGCCAATTAATAGGAAAATCCTGGAGAGACACATGCGCATCTTCACTCAACCGTAGCCAAATCATAAGTGTGCTCAGTTACTCAGCGAGTGTATGAACAGGTGGGCTGAGTTTCCCCTGGTAACTAGTGGAGGGTAACCGACACCTCGTGCAACTTATGGCGAAACCAGCTTGTGTTGAATCACCTTTCCTACGTAAAGAACAAATGTTTGTATTTGTGAAGGAACATTTATATCTTAACTCATTCTATAATAGGGGTATTTCAGTTTTAATTTACTTGAAGGTCAATTTGACCTCGAACTAACAACTTTTTTTGTAACAACAGTACAATTTAACAAACAATGCTCTACATTAACCTTACCTTAAAAAGCCCAGTTATTGCAGCCAGCTGGTTTTTATAGAGTATATTCCCATTGAAGACTAGCTTTTTTTTTTTTTAAACTTCCATTTTCAGTCTCCTATAGATCATTGCCCAAGATGCACCTGATGAAAAAAACATATTTGCAAGAATATTTCAAAAATTCTCCCACCATCTTGTATATTCTAAACTTATAAAACAAGAGGTTCTTGCTCTTTTAAGTACCTTTGAAAAAGCAATGATACTTTTTCGCTGTATTAATGGGCAGATTGAAGTAGTTTCAAAAACATCTGAATTTTCTATTGTCATTTTTCATTGCACAATGATAAATAATCATCTATTTCCTATCCTTAGTGGCCTAATATCTACAGATTCAATTATGCCAGGTACAAAATTAAATTACTACTTTGTGTCCACCAACCTACAATCCCCATCACTGAGAGTGGTAAACGGGTACAGACATCCCTTATGAAGTTGAACCAGAGGATGTCTCCTGGGATGTACAGAAACTTTACAGATGAGCCAAGTCAAATCATCTCTTTAGGAACTTCTCAAGAGGTGCAGATCAGGATATCACTAAAATTAGGACTCCCCCGAGTATTTCTCAGTCTAATAAAGATTAGAAAAGTAGACGTTTCACCTTCACCTGAATTGAGCGGGTACTCGGCCCATTTCCTATTACCAGTGTCTCGGTAGCATCTGAAATACTAGGCTCATGCACTGGTGAATTCCAAGGGAATCATATTTCTTTAACATATCAGGCCTATGGTTATGGGATCAGTGTTGGCCTGCTCTCCATAGTGGGATCTTCCTCCGATTGATGAGCCTGCAGGATAACCAGGGTCAGAAGCTCCATTCTCTCTCCTAGCATAAGTGAACAGCTCTCCAAAGGCAAAGATCTTCCTGTTGTGTCACAAAAAGACTGGGGAGGGCCATGGCTGTAACAAATATCTTTTCCCTGATCAACGGTGCTTGTGCTCAGTCCCTGGTGGGGCTATTACATTGCAACCAATCAAAGGCAGTGGATCTGAACATTCACTATCTCCAAATTCTCCCTACAAGCTCCAACCCATAAGGTTCCAGACCTAGTTAAGTGTAAAAGGGAACATTTCAGCCACAACATTTGTGGACTGGCAGCAGGGATCTATCCAACCAGAGTCCATTTACTTCTAAAATTTACAGGACTTATGAACAACTGCTTATGCTGTGATTCTCTTGACAGAAATGCGACCATGGCCAAGTCCTACAGGTTATGAAACCCTTGAGCCTCTTTGTTCCACATATGTGAGGGTGTTTGATAACCAGTAGGATAGTGGCAGTTGTTCTCTTTCCCTAGAATAGAAACGCTAAAATTCAGAATTAGATCTGGGAACGTACACTTGGGAAGCGGAGAGTGGGTCAAGATCCAGACAGTCTTGATCCACGTAAAAGAAATTATCCCTGGCACCATCTGTGGACAGAGCGGAGGCGGTACTGTGTATCCTACCCTCTAGTGCCTAGCCTAATTCGGAAGGTAGGGGTAACTGTCGGGCTGTGCAGTGCATTCCTTTGTTGGCATCCCAGTGCCAAGGATGAGAAAAGACAATCATTCAGTGACTAAGGGAAAGGGAGATGGGTATATAAATCAAACTAAACCCAACAGGTGGTACTGGCCACAAGTTATTTAGTCTATAACATCCAAACAAGCAACCGAAACGTCTAAGGGCATAAGCAATCCACAGCCTAAATAACCAGACTTCATGAAGACATTTCTGCTAAAGTTTTGCTCTAATCTTGTCATTAATAGAAAAAATAGATATATTCACAACCCATAAAGAGAGGAGGCATGGAAGGTGGCAGGGAAATAGAAACAATTGATGGCGATATAAATTATAGGTAATTATGATACTTTAATAGTGACCCACGCCAAAAATTTATGTGCAGCATGTCTAAGCACCATTAGCCATAACAGAGAAGCAATGAGATAATGTTTGTTTGCGAGAGAAGAGAGCCACATATGAGCAAAGACAATATGGGATCAGTATAACAATCAAGAATTAAAAACTTCTCAACTTTTGGCTGCATGCAATCAGCTTATAGCCCCATATTGACATATATTAACGTCAATTTTCCAATTAAGCATCAAAATGTTCAAAACCGGTCGGCTAGACTGATAAAAGGCATTAAACTATGGGAGAGAATAACTCCTGCACTGATCGATTTACATTTATTACCGGTTAAGGCTAGAATTGAATTTAAGATTTGCTTGTTGACTCACAAAGCAATTACAAGTGATAAGCCTAAATATCTTCGTGATTGCTTGGTCCCCTATCCTCAAGCCACCAGCGCTGCTGTAAGAGTTAGACATGCCGATGACCCACATAGACTATTCGAAATCAGTGTGAATCATGCAATAGGAGGAAGAACGTTTAGTTATGCTGCACCGAGACTCTTCAACGACCTTCCACTTGATGACAAGAATAGCGAAAATGTGGCAGCTTTCAAGAAAAACTGAAGACTTATCATTTTAGTAAGTGTTATAATAGTAACCTGAAAACTATTAAGCCTGAATAGAAATGCTAGCGAAATAACTGATAAGATACAGAGCAAATTATTAACGGGAAAGAAATTATTTTCACACACCGAGGCCCGCCTGAACAGAATTTAGTGTCTGATGGAAGGCGAGAAATAAACCCGTAAAAGTAAATATTTAGTTCAATTATAATTCATTGTTCCTAAATACAGTATAAACCATATTTTTGTCCCTTCAGCCTAAAAGCTCGAGGCCTAAACTTCATTTGGCCTAACATGTTCACAACTGAAAATAATACGGACTAATCGTCCTGAACTCCTCCACCCACCCCATAGGCAAAGTACAGATGTTCGATCCCTGCAGGATTATTTACCCCTGGTATATCAGAAGCACCTGTTAAATGGGCAAGCTCCAGTTAACCTCACAAAGTCACGCAACACATTAGGATTTTTAAAAAAGGATAATTTCTCCATGTTAAATCTTTCAAGGAACTTCCACTCTTCATATAAACAAACAATTACAACAAACCAAAGTGTGAAAAGTTCTAGCAGTGATGATGAAAAACATGTGGACCATAGCAGCAAAACATTCTATGATCAGATATCCAAGGACAAACGTGACTTGGACTTGACTCATCTTCACTTACCTATTGTTACCTCCGTAGCCACCTTGTTAATAATTCAATTATCGTTCCAGCTTGCGTTTACGTTATCTCTTTATAAGTCAATAGACGTATGTTAATGTACGCTCAAATTATTTCAAAATAAGGTGATATAACTTACTAAACCCTAAATAATACTAATGAATATCAGTCACCTTGATTAAATGCCGATATAAATAGATTCTGTTCCCAATAAAATTATATTTTCATTAATAAAATAAATTTTTGAACATACTTACCCGGTAGTTATATATATATATATAGCTTACATTCTGACGTCAACGGCAGAAAATTCGAAACTCGCGCCAACCGCCAGTTGGATAGCCAGGTGTACCACCCCTGCACCCTAGTGAGGTACCTGGGAACCATTCCAGTGACCCTCATATATTCCATGCCTCTAGTCTCTAGAGGGGAGGAGGGTGGGACTAAAATTATATATAACTATCGGGTATGTTCAAAAATTTATTTTATTAATGAAAATATCATTTTTAAACACGACTTACCCGGTAGTTATATATATAGCTGATTAACACCTTTGGTGGAGGGTTAGAGACAGCTAGCAAATCTGGAATTCTACTTAAGAGTTAATTAAAACAAAACTTAAGGGTTCGTACCTGATAAGGAAGCTGACTTCAATGATACTCTGCCTCATTATGTCTGCTAGCCTTATGAGATCCAGCGATCCTCCCAGGGGGCTGAAGATCTCGAAGGGACTGTCAAACCGGTGTCAAAACCTCATCCTGACAGAACCTCCTCCAATAACCAAATCTGGGTGCTCTCATGACACAAACATGACCACCTGACAAAATCAATGATTGTGGAAGACTGACATAATCTCCACAAACAACCATAAAAACAATTAAAAGTACCAAGAGAAGAAAAGGTTATTGGGATTATGGGAACATAGTGGTGGATCCTTCACCCACTATTGCACTCGCTGCTACGAATGGACCCAGAGTGAAACAGTCCTCATAACAAGTCTGAACAACTTTCAAATAATACGACGCGAACACGGATTTGCTCCACCAGAAGGTCGTGTCCAATATGCTTTGCAGAGATCTGTTCTGCCTGAAAGCAGCCGACGTTGCCACCGCTCTGACCTCATGTGACTTGACCTTTAAAAGCCCAAGGTCTGATTCATTACAATGAATATGAGCTTCCCTAATTAAAAGCCTGATGAAATAAGACAAGGCGTTTTTAGACATCTGTAAAGAGGGCTTCCTGACTGAACACCACAAAGATTCAGACTTGCCTCGTAAATCTCTCGTTCTTTCCAAGTAGCATCTTAGAGCTCTCACTGGGCACAAGACTCTTTCTACCTCATCTCCAACCAGATCTGCAAGATTTGGAATCTTGAACGCTTAAGACCAAGGTTGAGAAGGGCGTTCGTTTTTGGCAAGAAAGCCTAACTGCAAGGAACAGACAGCTTTGCCATTTTTGCTAAACGCATGGATCTCGCTCACTCTTTTGGCCGTCGCAAGACTGACCAAAAATAAAGTCTTCATAGTGAGGTCTTTCAAGGAAGTTGAACCCAGTGGCTCAAACCTGTCGCTCATGAGAAATTTCAAAACAATATCCAGATTCCAGGCTGGAGAATCTTGGATCCGACGTTTTGAAGTCTCGAAAGACTTGAGAAGCTCTTGTAGATCCTTATTGTCAGAGAGGTCAAGGCTTCTATGCCTAAATACAGTGGTTAACATACTCCTATAGCTTTTGATAGTAGAGGAGGAGAAATTGCATTTCCTTCGATGGTAAAGCAGAAAATCTGCAATTTGAGCTACAGAGGTACTGGATGAGGAAAGAGAGTTGACTCTACACCACTCTCTGAAAACCTTGCACTTAGATTGAGAGACCTTGATGGTCGAAGTCCTTCTTGCTCTCGCAATAGCTTGAGCTGCCTCCTTCGAAAAACCTCTAGATCTAGTAAGTCTCTCGATAGTCTGAAGGCAGTCAGCTGTAGAGCGTGGAGATTTTGATGCAATCTTCCCAAGTGGGGTTGTCTGAGAAGATCTGCTCCTAGAGGAAGAATTCTTGGGGTGTTTATCACCCATTCCAGTACCTCTGTGAACCATTCTCTTGACGGCCAATAGGGAGCCACAAGGGTCATCCTGGTTCCTTTGGATGTCACAAATTTCTGTATTACCCTGTACAGGATCTTGTAAGGAGGGAATGCAGAGAGCTCTAGATTGGACCAGTCCAAAAGAAACGCGTCTATGTGGACTGCTTCTGGATCTGGAACAGGGGAGCAATAAGCCTCTAGCCTCTTCATCTTTGAGGTTGCGAAGAGGTCTATGCAAGGACAACCCCAAAGGCGCCACAGGCTCTTGCACACCTGAAGGTTGAGGGTCCACTCTGTTGGAAGGATCTGATTCCGTCTGCTGAGACTGTCTGCCATAACGTTTTTCTCCCCTTGAATGAAACGCGTGAGAAGAAAGATATTTCTCTCTCTTGCCCACATCAGGAGAGTCCTTGACGTCTCGTACAGAGAAATCGAGTGCGTTCCCCCTTGTTTCGAGATGTACGCCAATGCTGTCGTGTTGTCCGAATTGACCTGAACTACTTTCTTGGTGACTAAAGCCTCGAAACCTCTGAGGGCTAAAAGCACTGCCAATAACTCCTGGGGTTCTGTCCAAAGACCCGAGACTTCTAATTTGTCTAGAGTCGCTCCCCATCCCATGTCCGAGGCGTCGGAGCATAACACAAGATCTGGGCTTTTCATTGACAAATCGAGGCCCTCCTGGAACTTGCCTGATTCCTCCCAATACCGAAGGCAGACTTTGATGGGGTTCGTGATAGGAATGGAAATCGAATCTAAGTCCCTCTCCTTGTCCCAATGGCTGTTGAGATGGAACTGGAGAGGACGAAGGTTCAGCCTTCCCAGTGGAACGAACTGCTCCAAGGAGGAGAGGGTTCCAATCAGACTCATCCATTTCCTTGCTGTGCAAACTTGCTTGCTTTGAAACGAACTCAGTTTCAACTTGGCTTGCTCTATCCTTGAGGGAAACGGAAAAGCCCGAAAAATCTGACTCCGTATCGTCATCCCCAAATATAGAATCTCTTGAGATGGAACCAAGAGAGACTTTTCCTTGTTTACCAG
The DNA here is from genome assembly GCF_036898095.1 of Palaemon carinicauda. Taxonomy (NCBI): domain Eukaryota; kingdom Metazoa; phylum Arthropoda; class Malacostraca; order Decapoda; family Palaemonidae; genus Palaemon; species Palaemon carinicauda. Next base: position 57,659,480 of record NC_090750.1, on the reverse strand, counting down.
GAGACCAAGTTCTTCCGCAAGGTCCAAGGTAGTCTGAAGATACTTCAGGCAGCGATCGTAAGAGTGCGCTCTGAGAAGCCAGTCGTCGAGATACAGAGAGGCTCTTATGCCCCTTGAATGTAAGATCTTTGCTACATTCAGCATGATCTTCGTAAAGATCTGAGGTGCTGTGCAAAGACCGAAGCATGGGCTCTGATTTGGAAGACGTCTCCCATGAAAACGAACCTGAGGTAGGGTCTGAAGCTCGGATGGATGGGGATGTGGAAGTAGGCGTCCCGAAGGTCCAATGAGACCATCCAGTCGTCCGTCCTTACTGCTGCTAACACTGACTTCGAAGTCTCCATGGTAAACTTCGTTTTGATGATGAACCTGTTCAGCGCACTCACGTCCAGAACTGGACGCCATCCCCCCCGAGTTCTTGGGTACCAGGAATAGCCGATTGTAGAAACTAGGTGAACGGATATCCTGAACCTTCTCTATGGCCCCTTTCTCTAACATAAGAGACACTTGGTTCGAAAGAGCTTGTCTCTTTGCCTCCTCCCTGTATCTGGGAGAGAGATCCACGGGCACTGAGACCAGGGGAGGGCTCCCTAGAAAGGGGATCTTGTAACCCTCCCTCAAGATCTGAATAGACCATTGGTCTGCCCCTCTCTTCTCCCACGCTTACCAGAATTTGAGGAGTCTGGCACCCACTGCCTGAAGGTGAAAGCAGTCAGACTCTGCTTCACCCTGCCCTGGAACCTCTTCTCTTACTCCTTCTAGCATCAGGTCTGGAGCTACCCCTACTAGAAGATCTTCCCCAAAAGGGCTGGGAAAACTTAGGAAAAGAATCTTCCTTAGACTTGCGGCTGACAAAAGAGGAAGGTAAAACCTTTCTAGCAGACTTGGAGACAAGATCCTGAGTGACCTTCTGAGCTAAAGCAGCAGAGATCTCCCTGATAAGCTCTTGCGGGAACAGTAACGGAGAAAGAGGAGCATATAAGAGTTCGGACTTCTGGAAGGGAGTCACCCCCGGCGAAAGAAAAGAGGAAAGTTGGTCTCTTTTCTTAAGGATGCCTGCGGAAAACAGAGCTGCCAGCTCATTAGCGCCATCCCTAAGGCCTTGTCCATGCACGACATCAAATGGACCAGGGCAGAGGTATCCCCCTCTTTAAAAGCCTCAACTTTCTTACCCAAGGCCCCCAGCATCCAGTCTAGGAAGTTAAAAACTTCAAAGGCCCTAAACACTCCTTTGAGAAGGTGGTCCATCTCTGAAGTGGACCAAAAAATTTTGGTCTTCCTCATGGCCGACCGATGAGGAGCGTCTACGAGGCTTGAGACATCTCCCTGGGCAGAGGCAGGAATCCCCAAGCCGAGAACTTCTCCCGTCTCATACCAGATGCTCGACCTCGAAGCCAGTCTAGCTGGAGGAAAGGAAAAAGACGTCTTTCCTAAGGCCTTCTTAGACTGTAACCAGTCACCCATTAATTTCAGAGCTCTCTTGGACGAACGTGACAGAACCATCTTCGTAAAACGGGCTTTCTTAGAGGCTTTCCCTAAGGTAAACTCAGAAGGAGGAGAGCGTGGAGCTATAGGCACAAAAAGTCCGAAAACTCTTCCGTAAAAACTTTCATAAGTTTTTTAAGATTAGCCAAATAACGGAAAGAAACAGAGTCCTCGTCTTCTGAAACGTCATCAAACTCCAAAGGTGAAAGCTGCGCTTCTACTTCATTCTCCAGCAACGTTCCTCCGGGAGCAGAAGGATTGAAAGCGGTATCAATATCAGAAAAAATCTGAGTGCCAACCGCAACAGAAACAGTTTCATTGCGAACAGTAACAGGCGGCAGAGTTGCGTGTCGCTCAACCGAACGCTCGCGATCAGTCCGATCGGAGGCAAGAAGTTCCTGTACATGAACTGCATCAATGTCTTGAAAAGGATAAGGATCCTCCTCGTAGTCTAAACTAACGTCCGAGATATGACCAGGGTAAGGACGTTCAGGATCATATTCAGAAACATGCTTGCCGTCAACCAATGGCAAGCAATCGGAACTACGAATCGCTCGTTTTTCAGCGACTCGTTCAACTGTAACCATCCCAGAAAAGCGACCTGAAGGACGCTCACTAAAGTAATTGGCAGAGAGGGAAACTTCCTGAAGGATAGGACACTTGGCAGCCTGTTTAACAGGATGTTCGGTAGCCTGTTTGCAAGGACGTTCGGCAGTCTGAACCTGAGGATCGGCAGCCTGTTCAGGAGGAAGTTCCAGAGCCTGAATCGAAGGGCGATCAAAAACCTGTTTAACAGGACGTCCCACATCCTTCTTAGAAGAACGCATAGGCACACAGTCTCGAACACGTTCAACAGAAGAACCGATCGCTTCCTAAAGGCCGTTCGAAGCGGCTAGCAGGAAGCTTCGAACCCCGAGTACGAGGCCACTCGGGAACACGACCTGGCTCATTTTTCCGATCACGATCGCTGATACAAGATTTTTCGTTACGCTGGTATGATTGCATAAAGGAAGAGAGCCTGCTTTGCATGTCTTGAAGAAAAAAAAAAGTCAGGATCCGAACGTTGCAAAATTGGCGATGAGGTCATAACGTTCTCCTCACCTCTAAACGGAATAGAGCCAGAAGGATCCTTGGAAACGTCCAGAGTCCTAAAAGTACGTTTGATCGGGGGGCTTTCAAAAGGCTCTGGAGAATCCCAATGACTGCATCCAGGCTTAGAACTAACAGGACGTCGATAGGCCGTATCATAGGATCTCTTAAGAGGCCTGGAAGCAAGCTTCCAGCCTCTTTTAGGCAAGGGGTCATCCGAAGACGACGAAAAACACTTAACCTCACCTTTCCGATGGTAAGGGCGAACGTCCTGGGAGGCGCCCACAGGTACGTTTGAGGGGACGTCTGCTCGTTTGATAAAGCCTCTCGACTCCTTACAACTTTCGACATTCCTTCTCCCAGGGGTTGGGGATCTTGGAAGAGGTCTAGGACTAGGAGGACGACAGACACGAGCAGGAGCACCCTCCACTGCACTTAACTTCACTGCACTTGCACCTTCACCTTTCAAAAGACGCACATCGGACATCAACTGTGTCCTGTCCGCAGCCAAAGATTCAACCTTAGCGCCAAGAGCTTGAATGGCCACTAACATATCCTTAAGGGAAGGTTCATTAGCAATTGCAATAGTGGGATCAGGATCTACCACTACAGGTGAAGGAATAGGATCAATGACATGGGAGGAGGAAATATCTCTAGAAGAGCGAGAAGAACTACGCCTTAATCTATCCCTTTTAAGTTTATGCCTTTGTTTGTCAAAATTAATCCATTCATGCTCTGACAACAAAACACATTCGTCACAGCGATCACCTAAATCACACTCTTTACCCCTACAAGCAACACAGAGAGAATGGGGGTCAAGAGCGGCTTTAGCCAAACGGGTCTTACACCCACTAGTCACACATAACCTAAAAGTAATAGGGGGGATGGCCATTTTGAAAATTTAAAGAGAATTAAGACAAGCAAAGGTCAAAAATCATCTAATCCCAACAAAACCAAGAAATATCCAAAGCGTGATCAAAAACAAGCGGGAGTCAATAACCAACAATTTGTACTTCACCAAAAAAAAAACGATCATTAATGACAGAGTAGAATTCACGTGTCACCGCTAGCGACGGCAGGGAATATATGAGGGTCACTGGAATGGTTCCCAGGTACCTCGCTAGGGTGCAGGGGTGGTTCACCTGGCTATCCAACTGGCGGTTGGCGCGAGTTTCGAATTTTCTGCCGTTGACGTCAGGACGTAAGCTATATATATAACTACCGGGTAAGTCTTGTGTTTAAAAACACTTATTACCTGTAGCAGGAAGCAAGCAAACAGAGCTTATAATTTTTTTTTTCCAAAAGCACTTTCTACAAACACATAAATCATTAAGTAACTCCATAGGCTCTAGTAAATGGCCATTACATAAAATTTTCTAATAGTATAAAACATTTGGAAGTTTCACTTGATACCAAACGTATGCCATAATTGCGTGCCGTACAGTAGGTTAGTTAGGAAATACCTCCGTAATTTGAGGTTAACTACAAGATTGTATGCCAAGTTGGAATGTATCCTCATAATATGATTCTATCTACAGCATTGTGAGCCACAATGCAGGGTGGATCTCATAGTCTGGCTAGGTAAAAACCCATTTCCAAGGTTAAGTTGAGGTAAGTATACAGTACTGTAATTTTGACATGTGGTAAGGTACAAAAAGGCAGTAAATCTTGTAAAAACACATAAGGTAGCTCCATTTGGCTTTGCATGAAAGTATTTAAGCCAAAATGCAGGGTGGATCTCATAGTCTGGCTAGGTAAAAACCCATTTCCAAGGTTAAGTTGAGGTAAGTATACAGTACTGTAATTTTGACATGTGGTAAGGTACAAAAAGGCAGTAAATCTTGTAAAAACACATAAGGTAGCTCCATTTGGCTTTGCATGAAAGTATTTAAGCCACAATGCAGGGTGGATCTCATAGTCTGGTTAGGTAAGAACCCATTTCCTAGGTTAGGTTGAGGTACAAAGTACTGTAATTTTGATATGTGGTAAGGTACAAAAAGGCAGTAAATCTTGTAAAAACACACAAGGTAGCTCCCTTTTGTTTTGTATGCAAGTACTTAAGCCTCATTGGGTGGTTTACACCTACCATAAAGAAGTTATGCCTAATCTGCGTTTTTTCAAGGATCAACTACACTAAACAGATTATATGTATCAACAACTACCCTGGGGCAATTGGGCGGGCACAATAATGCAAGGCACCAGAATTCACAGATTCGGTAGACATACAGTAGAACAACAAATAATATTTGACCTATGCATAATTTATTTGGGTGTTGGTAAGAAAATAAATAATTCTGATCAATTTCTAATAGCTGGGCATCATAAGATAAAAAGATGTCAATATTACTCAATAGTCTATGATACACGAGTTTAATCATGATGATCTAGGCCTATTGGAAAAAAAAAATGGCCTGCCGATTATGTTTTCAATTACAGTTAAGTCCACCCCGCAATTAACTGAGTTTTGGTCAAAACACTTGTGTCCCAGCAGTCACAATTTCAATTTATAAATCGAAATGAAAACATTTCTCATAGATAGAATGGAAAAAGACATTACAAGTATTAGAGAATTTTCTAAATCCGAGGCCTCTTAAACCGTTTCAAAGTTCTATAGCCCATTAGAACTAATATTAAATATGTATTCCACTTGGACTTGCGTAGTAATTAAGATTTGGACCTAAATAAGGCCATTAGTATAATGGCTTGGCCTATGACTGCCGACTCAAAACGGAGTAGGCCTACTAATATTGCAAGCTAGCTCAAACTACACACATATCCATTTTTCATTTGAAAACAGCTCTAAAGATACTTCATTATAACTGACCTGGTATGCAAATTAAGGGTACTAACCTTTGGAAAAATATCGAACACTTAATTAACGAAAATGTCGAAACACGGAGAGGTAATCCTAGCTCTATCTTTCTCCAACAGGAACCGGTAACGTAATGACACACCAGAGCGCGGAACAATACTTTTGGCAGTATTATTGGAATGGGCAAACAGTAATTTTTTTCTAATCAAATCATTACGTAATAGTGTCTTGCTTTTGGATACTGTGGTATACAGTGCAGATTGAACAAATGACACTTTAAATGCATACATAATTACGCTTGTTTAACGTTAAGAGGGTAGCAATATCGTGAACTACTTTTCTGATTTGGGGGATTTTGGGATTCGTATGCAAGCCAAAGACAATACACGAAAGATGGGAAACTGACTATTAAAACCATTAATAAAAACATCATCCAATCCGTCAGAATGCGCGCCATCTATTATTCATGCCCTTAATTAAAACTCGGCTGTGGCGTAGCGCGGCTTATTTAAATGTTAATATTTATTCTTATGCTGCAGTAAACTTCACTTTATTAAATATTGAATACTAAATCGATTAATATTGCTTGTTAACATGATTATAGGGCTCTATCATAGTTTATGACTTATATATTAGGCATTTCTGAATCATTAAGTAAAATCCTTCAGTTAATGTAACATTAATTGCTAAGTATCTTTATCTAAAATTGAGAGGGCAGTTAGAGTGAAACAAACTTATTCTCATATTATCTTATTATTTCACTAATATAGTATACAGTAACTATTTTTCTTTTTTTGGGGTTTGTGCTCATGATTGTATACTGTACATACCTAAGCAACTGTACACAAATGTTCTTACAAAGAACATAAACAAAGTAAAAGAAATAGCACATGCTTCATTTGCATGCAATAGTCATACAAGTCATGCAAACAAAACATGCATATATCAGAATTTAAATAGCAAACAAAGCATGGGATAATTAAAACTAATAATATGAAATCAAAATGAAAAAAGCAGACCTAACTTGCATGCTGAGTAGGCAAAGGTTAAGCAATGTTTGTTAATAAAACTAAGAAAAGTACAACAATAAAGTAATAAAAGTAATATATCCTTTTATAACAAATGCAATGCTGTATTTTATAGAATACTGTATAAGCAAAAATCTGGGTTTAACTTAATTTTCATAAAAAGAAAATAAAAATTTACGTCACAAATCAATTAGGAAACAAACCACAGAGAAGTCATTCAACCAAAACAATTAGATTCCAAAACTACAAACTGAACTGTACCTGTGCCAGATTTAAAAAAGAAAAATGCTTTCAAATGTTGCAGTACTACACTCAGAGTTGTATATTATTGCTGGTGTTGCAGATGTATCATTTGGATTACCTGTGAAAGTGGGAAAGAGCTACTAGTATAACTAACATTTTCAGTCCATAATACTGTACTATAAAAATGTATTATAAAACAAATTACAATATATAACAACGTCTTTATAATATAGCAATAACATATTCATCCACACCTGCATGCATTTTTATTGAGTCTTGAGGAATCTGGAGTCATAGTTCTTGCAAGAAAAGTGAAGACTGCATACTCTACAACAGTTGTTTACATATTTTGTACTTTTATCAAGAAGACATTTGATATTGACAACTCTAATCCACTGTAGGCATCTGCAAATACATAGACATAGATATTCTGAAGCAGGGTGACAATTCATCATTTGTTATTTGAGGGAAGTTGAAATCCATGTCTAGGGAAGTTACAATATACAGTATTTCTTAATAATTATATATCTGATATTTAGGTACTTATTCCTAAAATATTATATACTCTACATAAAACAATACATATGTGTCAGACAGATCTAAGAACCTAGAGGAATGAATACACTTTATTATACTTTATGATTATTTATTAAGCTCTTGATCAAGTCAGAACCTATTTATAACAATTTATTAAAATCTCGTAGCCCAATTGTGGGAGTTCTCAAAAATGCATATTAAATTGGCACCCTTTTATGAAGGTAATATAACCAACACTTCTGTCTGGTATTTTCTAGTAAAATGCCATTTCTGCAAGAAGCATGCACATTCCTAAAAAAAAAAAAAATGTAACAATTTTTTTAATTGACTTGAACCATGTTTCTTTTTACATCATGTACAGTACAAGCATTCGTCCGGCCTGTAGTATTTGCATCGAATTTGAAATTATTTGCTCCTTTTTTTATTTGAAGGGTTTTGAAATATTTATATGCTATGCATTTCTCTGTGGTTTATTGTAGTATCAATAGAATAAAGTTATTTTCACCTATGTGGATCTATAGATTTTTCGGCTCGTATTTTGTTGATAATTTCACAAAGGAAAACAGTAAGGATTTATTAAACCGAGCAGCTTCGAGAGAAAATAAAAGCGCTTAAAGCGCTAAAAGGGCATAAATCTCTATCCAGGCAGACGTAATTCCCAGAAACATATCTTGCCAAGAAATGCTGGAAACAAAGCAGAAAAGTGAGATTTTAACTCCTTCTAAGGAAATAAACCTCTTTCCAGGCAGACTTTTGACTCCTTCTAAGGGAATAAATTTCTTTCCAGTCGGACGTAATGCCACGAAGCAAATACTGCCAAGAAATGCTGGAAACAAAGCAGATAAGGGGAGATTTAGACTCCTTCTGTGGGCAAAAACATCTTTCCAGGCACGCCTAATTCCATAAATCAAATCCTGACAGGAAATGCTGGAAACAAAGCAGATAATGTAAGATTTTTACTTTTCTAGGGGCATAATCCTCTTTCTAGGTAGACGTAATTCTGAGAAGCAAATCCTACAAAGAAATGCTGGAAACCAAACAGAGAAGGTGATGTTTCGACTGCATAAACCTCTTTCCAGGCAGATTTAATTCCAAGAAGCAAATCATGCCAAGAAATGCTGGGAAAAAAAGCAGATTATGTGAGATTTTTACTCCTTCCAAGGACAAAAACATCTTTCCAGGCATACCTAATTGCAGGAATCAAAACCTGACAGGAAATGCTGGAAACAAAGCAGATAAAGGGAGGTTTTAACTCCTTCTAAGGAAATAAACCTCTTTCCAGGCAGACTTTGACTCTTTCTAAGGGAATAAAAATCTATCCAGGCAGACGTAATTCCGAGAAGCAAAACCTGCTATGAAATGCTAGAAACAAACCAGAGAAGGTGAGATTTTGACTCCTTCTAAAGGAATAAACTTCTTTCCAGGCAAACGTAATTCCATGAAGAAAATCCTGCCAAGAAATGCTGGAAACAAAGCAGATAAGGTGATATAGGTAATCACGCAAGTGAAAAATAGACATGGCTCCATGAATATGATCAGCATTATGTAAGAGTAGCCTGACACTTCATTTTCCCGAGGAATTGCCACAAGACAGACAAGGGGCGAATCGTCATAAAGTAGCAGAAGTAGTAGTAGTAGTAATAATAATAATAATAATAATAATAATAATAATAATAATAATAATAATAATAATAATAAAAATAATAATAATAATAATGATGATAATAATATTAATAATAATAATGATGATGATGATAATAATATTAATAATAATAATGATAATAATAATAATAACAATAATAATATAATAATAATAACAACAACAACAACATCAACAATAATAATAATAATAATAATAATAATAATAATAATAATAATAATAATAATAATAAAAACAATAATAATATTTTTAAAAATGCAATGGGCAAATATTTTAGCCACTTCAAATAAAATGCTCTCGTGTCCAGTTGCTAGATTTAGGTGTTGTAAATCTCTGGCAAATGTCTCTCTCTCTCTCTCTCTCTCTCTCTCTCTCTCTCTCTCTCTCTCTCTCTCTCTCTCTCTCTCTCTCTCTCTCTCTCTCTCTCTCTCTCTCTCTCTCTCTCTAAATCGGTTTTTGGAATAATGATAAGAGGCCAGGAAAATTAAATAAGATTATTTGTGAAATATCATTATATCAATATGACAAAACTTAAAATCATTACCATATTACATCAATAATACACAATTATCGATAATATTGTTACAGTGTTATAATAACAGATGAAATTTCTCCTGGAGTTGTTTCACCTCATCTATTCCAACGCTCGACAAAATCTAATCAAATTGTCCTTGGATTACGATCAACCATTCCACCAAATTTCATGAGATTCGGTTCAATAAGTTTTTTGAGTTATGCGAATCACAAACACACAGATAGACATACAAACAAATAAATACACGCCTATCAAAACATAACCTTCACAACGAAGTTGGCGAAGGTAATGAATATACAGTAAAGTAGTATAAGCAAACGTAAAAACTCAAGAAACCCCAGTCAATAAAGCGGGGATGTGATTTTAGAGGCTTGGTTTTTCTTAGGGTAAGTTTGGGTTCTTAAGGGTCTTGCTAAGCTGTTCTTCAGTGTAAAGGGTAAACGTGGAGAATTCATACTTTAGCAAATGACCATTCTTGTTTAGGATTAGTATATTTTTTTTTCAATTATGTTAATAACATTTCTGTTGTACTTTTGTTTCTATTGTTTATATAAATTAGCATTTCGATTTAAATAGAACAGGCTATCGTAGTTTGAAAGCAATGATTTGAATCCAAATCATAGAGGTATGACATATACCATATGACACTTGTATGTATACAAACTCAGACAAAAATTCATTCGCATAAACACACGCACACACACAATATATATATATATATATATATATATATATATATATATATATATATATATATATATATATATATATATATATATATATATGTAATAAATGAAATAATTGTTATTACATGTTTAAAACACATGACGTAATATGTCATTTTGGATGAAGATGCTAGCCGTGAGATTTGCTGTAGTCACGTAAAATCATAAACAGGATGCACAATGCAGCCTCGGCAATGTAACATTTTTCTTATACGTCAACACCAATGCATCAGTATGTGAAAGTTTGTGACGTCACCGGATGCAGGTGTCTTCCGAGATTGTGTGAAAAATGCTACATAAACTAAGCATACGGTATCTGTGATATCGATAATTTAATCAGTTCATATCTATACTTCACCAGAATTGGTCATCCGACCAAACCAGCTCCCTCCTATGATGGAGATGTTTAACTCTGTTGTTTTTAGACAATAAATACTTTTAAAGCTAATAAGATGTACTTCGTTATCCAGCCATACACATCTTAAACAACACATACTCAATGTGTGCTTATAAAAGTAACACACTTATAAATGGTGACAGCGGTAACACACCTATAAATGGTGGCAGCAGTTAAACTCTATGAATCAGAGAAAGATCTTCAAGTAACTATAATATTAAACTCTAAGAATTAGAGGAAGATCTTCAAGACTTCAAAATAAAAGCTGTAAAACCAGTGAAAGATCTTCAAGAACTCAACGTTACCTACATGTATCTACAAATTTGACTAAGTAATATAGTCCATCGAAATATTTAACATTTAATGAATGTTACAGAGATCATACTGGAATTAGCAAGGGAACAAGATAGTCCCTTTGATGTCTTCTGAAATCTCGCTTAATAGACAATTGTGACAATTAATGCAAGCCAGACCATGAACAGACGAGAGTGGGAGGATATGTGTGTAAGGCCTTTATTATGCAGAGGAATAGTAAAGTCTGATGATATTGAAGATGATGAACCCACACATGTATATATATATATATATATATATATATATATATATATATATATATATATATATATATATATATATATATATATATATATATATATATATATATATATATATATATATTAATAATAATAACAACGAAAATTTTAAGTGAAAGTAACATTTGTCCTTTTGGACACGAATTTAAAAGAAGAAATTCGTTTCAAAGGCTTGTTTTAGATTCTACCAATCAGAATGCAACCGAGAGACTCACATGTAGTCGCTTACATTCCTTGATAAATTGAACTGGGGGACGAAGGATTGGATTAAGGCTTTATTTCATTCTTTTTAAGATTTTGCCATATTTGTTGAGCATCACACTAGGCTTCTGTTTTAGTATAGATATTATTATTATTATTATTATTATTATTATTATTATTATTATTATTATTATTATTATTATTTTCATTATTATTATTATTATTATCATTATCATTATTATTATTATTATTATTATTATTATTATTATTATTATTATTATTATTATTAGTTCATTAACATCACCTGAAGTGTTATGGTTCCAAAGGATTTTACAGTCAACTAACTCATTATTATTATTATTATTATTATTATTATTATTATTATTATTATTATTATTATTATTATTATTATTATTATTATTATTATTTCACTAATATTACCTGAAGTGTAATGGCTAAGAATGATTTTACAGTTAACCGAATAATAATAATAATAATAATAATAATAATAATAATAATAATAATAATAATAATAATAATAATAATAATAATAATAATAATAATAACCTTGTTAGTCCCCTAATAATGAAATTAATTACAATTTCCTAGATAATGTAACATTATCCATTAAATAAAAGGATACATGCAGTATATCTGTAATTATATTACAGACACTATTAAATTCTAGTGTACAAATATGTTGTAAGGAGGACATTATTCACACGATATGTTTAATAATATCTCAAGAAACCATTTCTTAAGGATTCATAAGAATTTCTTCGATGTTTGCAAACGAATATTTGATTCACTGCATAATAAATCTTTCTACTTAATTTTTCTATGATTAAGTAATGATACGATTTCTCACAGTAAACCTGGTACATTTGGTTTCATTAATTGCTGTACACTTTGCAGGAAGTACTGTTGAGCAAAATAATATTTTTTTTTTTCTACACAAGAGCCCGTAAAATGAAATAAAGAATATTACGTGTTTACAAGCTTATGCACTTTGTTTTGCTGGTAGCTAAACACAGCAAAACCTTCTATAATGTAAAGTGCCATGAGATCCCCTTAGATTCCCGTGATATGTACCTGAATTAATGAAGCCACCTGTACTTACCTCAGTCGTTTTTGTAGATATTGAAGACTGAGCCAGGCGTTATTTCCCAAGTGGGTTAGCGGAGCGCCCTGATGGGATAAATTTCTGTTAGTCTTTCTTTTCTTTGGGTTTTAGCCTTTTATTGTCTACTTCCCTTTCGTATTTGATTCATTTACAATTACACCTTTGTACTATCGTAAAGCTGTAATCTACTTATGTATATATATGTATGTATATATATGTATATATATATATATATATATATATATATATATATATATATATATATATATATATATATATATATATATATATATATATATATATATACATATATATATATATATATATATATATATATATATATATATATATATATATATATATATATATATATATATATATATATAAATCTATTCTCCTAATACTTATATTCATTTTAGAATTCTTTGCTCTTATGTACATTGATCTCATCCATTCATATATTCTATAGAAAGACGTGAGAAATGCTTGTTAACATCCCTCAATATAAACAGAAAATTTTTTTTCAGATATACGAAATAGAGTTTACTCTTCTCATAAGAGAGAGAACACCAGGATCTTCATTCCTGGAAGATTATTAAACATGCAAAGAAACTAACTTGAAAAAATATTGTTTTTTAAATCAGACTAAATAAATCGAGATTTCATCATTTCAAATCAATTTCTGGTGTTGTTATCAATATTTCAATTTCTTGGATCGGCAAGAAAGGTGGAGAGAGTAAGATTCTATGATGAAATTGCAATATAAATGAATTATTTTTTATGAAGTAATTAATTAATATGAAGCTTAGCT
>NC_090750.1:57636241-57641241 GCF_036898095.1 Palaemon carinicauda | reverse complement strand
GGTAGTTGGATCAGTAGAACTTCAATAGTTAAAAGTTGGAGCAAATGCTTTTATGTTGACCAGGCTGACATGAGTCTTTATAGTTTATATATGACATATCTGTTTTGACGTTGTTAATGGTTTATATAGGATATATCTGTTTTGACGCTGTTACTGTTTTTAGAATGATATATTGTTAATTCATTCTCATCACTTATTTATTTCCGTGTTTCCTTTCTTCACTGGGCTATTTTTCCCTGTTGGAGCCTTTGGGCTTATAGCATCTTGCTTTTCCAACTAGGGTTGTAGCTTGGCTATTATTAATAATAATAATAATGATAATAATAATATAGGAAACCGAAATTGGATAACTATACCCAATTTTTTTTTAATGAGGTGCCTTTGCACTCTCTCGCAGCGGTGCCCTTTTAGCTCGGAAAAGCTTCCTGCTGTCTGATTTTTTAGAATTATCTTGCGCAACCAATCAGCGATAAGGAAACTTTTCTGAGCTAAAAAGGGCAACACTGCGAGTTGGTGCAAATCTGCCCCACTAAAAAGAATTGACTATAGATTCTATTTTAAGGATTCAGAATCTGATTACTTTTATATTGCCTTTTCTGACTCCAAGACATAGATTTGTTTTCGTAGGTGGCATTTGGTAAACAAACTAATTCCTTTCCTTGCTCCATTAACCTTTCAGTAAATCATACAACTATCTAACTCCTTTCTTGCTAACTAAATATAGCTTCACAAACCTCAACAGTAATGTCAACACTTCTTAATAGAATACTTGTCCTTCAACCTTGTCATTCGACACTTCACGCTTCATTGACATTAGGAGATTTGTTTGCATAAAGCTCACTATAACAACAGGATTATCTTACATGCTTAAACTTCTGTTTACTAGTTTGTCTATAACTGTTACGAGGTACCCCATTTATACCAATCTCCATTTCCGTATTCACCGGAACAGACAAAACCAGCTGATAGTGACAGCTATTTCAGGAGCTGTACTTAGGCACTTTTCGGGCCTTGTTTGGAGAATTGGAAACGTCAGGCAAAATCTATTCACTATTAACACTTGATAAAGAGGTTTGAATACTGGAATACTGGCTAGAAAACGCCCCTGACCTGGTGAACGCCAGACTGAGGTTCGAGTCTCGCTCAAACTCGTTGGTTTCTTTGGTCGCTGCAGCCTCATCATTCTTTTGAGCTAATGATGAGGGGTTTTGAGAAACATATAGGTCTATCGGCTGAATCATCAGCATCCATTGCCTGGGAAACTCGGGCCATACTTGGGTGGAGGTGATTTTGGGCACTGATCGTATGTATATATGGTCAGTCTCTAGGGTATTGTCCCGCTCGATAGGGCAAAATCACTGTCCCTTGCCTAGGGCATTGTCCTGCTCGATAGGGCAATGTCACTTTCCCTTGCTTGTGCCATTCATGAGCAGCCTTTAAACCTTAATACTAAGTGGAAGGGGTTATCTTTTACTCGAGGCACATAATTCTTCTTCTATTTGTTGTATCAAGATGTTAAATGTCAAGAGACCTTTATGCTGTCACTAGAAATTTTGAAAGATATATTTTTTCTATAATAGCAAGTAAATGAAGGCAATTAATTCCTCAGTCCTTTGCTTGCTAGAGCTACGTATCAATTAATTTCAGTTGTTTTGAATGGTAAGTAAACGCAATTTAGGCCTCCCGGAGAGTTGCTTGTGCAAAGTTAAGCGATGAAGTCATGCAAATAAACAGCTATTGTGATCGTAACTAAGACTTTAGACAATGGTCGAGTGAATCTTTTGTAGGGTACATCAGACACACTCACTCACATTCAGTTATTGTTTTGTTTCATAAACGTGATGGAAATGTAACTGTTTTGCACGTGAAAAACATTGACAAATATATTAATAATTTTTATATGACTTTAGATTCTTTTATTTATGAAATGCCAGCTGAGAAATACTCTTACGTATAAACCTTTAACTGGGCTCTACAAGGCACTGGAAGAGTAGGAAGACCCAGGCGTACATGGCTGGAAACTTCAACTAGGCATTACAAGGCACATGTAGAGTTGGAAGACCCAGGCGTAAATGGCTGAGGACTATGAAGCGTGAAGTGTGAGATGATGAATGGAGAAGTGTTGATTCAAAAGCTCAAGGTAGAGACGACTGGCGAATTCTAACCGAGGCACTTTACGTCAATGGGCGTAGGAGATGATGATGATGATGATGAAACATTTTAACTTCGTAATGAAGACTAATTGAACCTGAAATGAATTCTGAACGTATCGTAAGTCATGATTCTAGTTTAAAGGTTTAAAGGCCACTCATGAATGACAGAGGCAAAGGACAGTGACATTGCCCTAGCAAGCAGAAACAAGCCCTAGAGACTGACCGTATATACTTATGATCAGCACCCAAGCCCCCTCTCCACTCAAGCTATACCAAGGAAAGCCAGACGATGGCTGCTGATGACTCAGTTGATAGACCTATAGGCTCCCCCAAACTAACCATCTTTAGCTCACAAGGATGGGGGGAATGCAGCGACCGAAGGAACTAACAAGTCTGAGCGCGACTCGAACCCTAGTATGGTGTTCACCCGTCAGGGACGTTACCACATCAGTTAACACGTTTGCAAGTAATCAACACATGCTATTGCAAGGGTACATGTGTAGAGGTTCCTAAAAAGGGCTTAGATATAGGAAAGTAAATAGTGAACACAGGGTATTGTGAAAGCACTTGTTTACATGTTCCAAAAAGGGCTTGAATATTGGGAAGGAAAACCTGCATGTATTTTCCCCAAAAAATTTCAAAGACTGTTCTGCTATATTTGTCATTACTTTAGTGGAGAAACAAAATTAGGCTGCGGTGTTTTATCGCTCTCTAGACAAAAGGAAAAGAGAATTTTATAATTTAGGAATTAATAAAGAAATATCTGTTTTACTCCCTTAGAAATTTTGACGTATTTAACGTATTTTCTTTACATTCATCTGTACAACCATGAATACAAGTATACGAATGTGTATGTATAAAACTGAAAAATATATTCGTAGAATATATATATATAGATATATATATATATATATATATATATATATATATATATATATATATATATATATATATATATATATATATATATATATATATATATATATATATATATATATGTTTTTTCAAAAAGGCCCATAAAAGAAACACAGGAAATATGAATAAATCACACTATATTTCGGTCAATAAACATCGACCCTCTTCAGGATGTAAAGTACAAGTGAGGCTTACAGTGGAGAGTGACGGTTTATATATGAAAGCAAAAGGGTGTGTTCAATTGTTCTATAGTTGTTATAATTGCTGGAAGGATTAGCCAAATTTAATTACATTCAGGTGCGTGTTCTTATTGTTGAGCCGCTTGGAGGAAGTCTTGACCTCTGATGCATGTCTGGTGGCCGGTCTCCGTGGATTATCTTCTTAATGATAGGGTTGAGAAGAGTATTGTCCACTGTGTCAGCTTTCCATTGGCCCCCACATAGGTTCATTGTGTTTGATTGATTTATGATGGCTGATTCCAGGATTTTCCTTCTGTACGGACAGGTACTCTTAAAAAGCAAAGACGACTCACTCCAGTTAATCTGGTGCCCTAAATCCCTAAGGTGAATGAAAATCCCCGAGTTTTCATACCCATATCTAACAGATCTTTTGTGTTCGGATAATCTTTGAGATAGCGAACGGCCAGTTTGCCCAACGTACACTTTTTCACAATCCCTGCATGGTACTTTGTAAACGCCGGATTCTATCTCTCTTTTATTTTGATAAACATTAATAAGGGCGCTTCCTATGGTCTTTGGATATGAAAAAAACAAAGGGGTTCTCAGTTTTGATATGATTTGTTATATTTTTAATACCTTCTATATATGGGAGTTTTATCTTATTTTTAAAATCTCTTTGGTTAGTAACATCATGATCTTTATAATATATCGTGTTGGCTTTGTTGATGGCCTTTTCTATGACATACGTCGGGTAGAATAGCTGGGCGAGTTGTTTACGGATGATTTCAAATTCTTTATTTAGGTAGGCCGGGGAACAAATTCTCAAACCTCTAAGAAATAGATTGCAAGCTACTCCAATTTTTACAGAAATGTCGTGATAACTAAAGAAATGAATGTAGGAAATAGAGAAAGTTGGTTTTCTATACACAGTAAAATTATACCCCGTCGATTCCCTTATAATTTGTATGTCCAAAAAAGCTAATTTTCCATCTTTTTCCCATTCAGTTTTAAATTTTATGCTAGGGACTAGGGAATTTAGATTATTGAAAAATATATTGAAATCTCCCCAGCTATCATCCCAATATGTGAAAATGTCATCAACATAGCGTTGCCAAACCATGTTTGTAGGTTTAATTGTTGTTAAAATTTCTGTTTCAAAGTATTCCATGTAGAGGTTAGCTAAAATTGGAGATAACGGGCTGCCCATACTACAACCAAATTTCTGTTTGTAAAAATTTCCATTGAAAGAGAAAACGTTATTTGACACGCTTAGTTTGATTAACTTAATTGTTTTTTCAATACCGAGGGGGAAGTGATCTTCGTAAGGGATTAATTTTTCCCTCAAGAAACCTAATACGTCGTTGATCGGGACCTTTGTAAATAGGGATTCTACGTCAAGACTCAAGAGTTTTACATTGTTTACCGGGATATTTAATCTATTGAATTTCTGGATGAAGTCCTCTGCATGCTTAATATGAGCTGAAGAAAAGCTCCCTAAAAAGGGAGACAGCAAGTCTGCTAACCATTTTGATAAATTATATATAAATGACCCTTAGAGGTTTGAGAATTTGTTCCCCCGGCCTACCTAAATAAAGAATTTGAAATCATCCGTAAACAACTCGCCCAGCTATTCTACCCGACGTATGTCATAGAAAAGGCCATCAACAAAGCCAACACGATATATTATAAAGATCATGATGTTACTAACCAAAGAGATTTTAAAAATAAGATAAAACTCCCATATATATAGAAG
>NC_090750.1:57618421-57625921 GCF_036898095.1 Palaemon carinicauda | reverse complement strand
GTTAATGAACGTAACTAGCTACGTTATGACCAGTCAGCCTCTTTAAAAGTCGTGTTAAAGCGGAGAATTCCACTTCTTGATGAGGAATGATATAAAAGTTGCCGAATAGGCTTTTTTGAGTTCGAATTCCACGCTTTGTCTGTACTAGTGCAAATCATGACCTACAAAGGTATTGGGCCTATTACGAACTAGTAGTGAATCGAAGCAAATTCAGGGTTATATTCTAGGAAGGAAGTTTCTCCTTAAGCATGAATAAGGTACTAGAAATCTACGTCGTACAACAACAACAACAACAACAACAACAATTACAGTCATTTCTAGTCCACTGCAGGACAAATGCCTCAAACATGCCCTTCTAAAGAAAGAACTGTTTGTGAAGATCTTTCGAAGGTTCTGGAAAACTACGTCGTACATCAACAAGACAACAACAACAACAACAACAACAACAATTGCAGCCTTTTCTCGTCTACTGCAGGACAAAAGCCGTAGACAAGTATTTAGTCATGCCAGGAGGTTTGGCCCTTTTCCTCACCACTATGTTACAACAACAACAACAACAAAATGGCAGGACAAAGGCCTTAGACAAGTATTTAGTCATGCCAGGAGGTTTGGCCCTTTTCCTCACCACTATGTTACAACAACAACAACAACAACAACAGAATTGCAGGACAAAGGCCTTAAACATGTTGTTTGTCATGTAGGGAGTTTGGCCATTTTCATCACCACGTTGCCCACTGCCTATTGGTGATGGAGCGATGATTTAATCTGATCGCTCACAGCAAATCAACCTAGTATGGATGGCCCTGACTAGTACACCTTTGCTGATCATGGCGATACACAAACCCTTAAGGTTTGCCCAAAAGGGAGTGTAGTTTCAAAGAGAGTCTGATGCAGAGGAACAGAAAAAAAAGGGCATACAGTTCCTGAAGTGCTTACTCGGCATCCTGAAATCATTCTTCGTCAGGTATGTACTATGAATATTTCAGAGGACGCTGCTATTCCTTTTATAACTCATAAAGATTAAATACTACGATATTTGAATACTTAAATATATATATATATATATATATATATATATATATATATATATATATATATATATATATATATATATATATATATATATATATATATATATATATATATGTATATATGTATATATATATATAAATAATTATGAAAGTGGAAAAGGATCCAAAAACATATTTGCCTGTTAGAGTTTGAGTGACATGTCACTTGAATTCATTCAGTGTTAAGGTTTGGAGAAAAGAAAATCACCTGAAGTGAGGTTATAGTCGAATAGTATAGTTCTCAATTAGTTTTTTAAAAGGTTTTCGTTAATATATATATATATATATATATATATATATATATATATATATATATATATATATATATATATATATATATATATATATATATATATATATCTGATTATGTAATCAAATGAGATAACTAAATTTTCAGCTTGAACTTTATGTTAAGATCAGTAAAAGTTTTGGAGAATTGAGAATTTCAAAAAGTAGATCTCTCATCTCTGTAAGCTTTTAGGTCAAAATAATAACATCCCTTTGCTGAGATGTTATTTAAAACATTTCATGAATTTATCGTATGAAATATAACACGAAATCATGGAACCTTGGAGAATATTTCAATCTCTTAGGATACAATGTTATATCTGTAAATTCGTAAATATTCTAGAATTATCTTGGTGGCCCCAAGAATCTTTAAAAAAAAAACAGAAAAAAAATAATATTTAGTGTTAAAAAAAAAATGGAGTAATGCTTCTAAATATTTCCATTTAGAGATCGTATCAGAAACAGTGAAAAGTATTTCCATGTCTACAGGAAAAAAAATATAATATCAAAAAAATCTGTTTTAGATGCTTATTGTAATATATATACCAAAAAACAAAACAAGAGATTCAAATATCCTGAAAGTTATTTGTACGAAAACGAATAAATTTTATTATAAAAAGAATTCATTCACTATTAAAACATTCATATTTTTATTGTATCTTGAAACACTGAGAAATATTTTAATTTTAAAAATAAATTTAAGAAACTCAAGAAGTATGTGTATATACTTATTGTAATACAAATTTTAAAAAAGCGAAACTACACAAATTCAAATATACTAACACTGGGAGGTATCTAACAAAAAAGAAAAAAAAAACTAAAAGTATGTGTAGATACTTATTGTAATATACATTTATAAAAGCAAAACTGAAAACAATTCAAATATTTCTACGAAGGGCAATAAATTTGATCATAAAAAGAATTCATTCACTATGAAAACATTCATATTTTTACTATTTCCTGAAACACTGAGAGGTATCAAAAAGAAAAAAAAAATTCAATATACATTCAAAAAAGCAAAACTGAAAACAATTCAAATATTCTGAAAGTTATTTCTACGAAGGCGAATAAATTTGATCATAAAAAGAATTCATTCGCTATGAAAACGTTCATATTTTTACTATTTTCTGAAACACTGAGGAAGTATTTCAATTTAAAAAAAAAATTTAACAAACTCAAGAAGTATGTGTAGATACTTATTGTAATACAAATTTCATAAAAGCGAAACTACAAAAATTCAAATATACTAACACTGGGAGGTATCTAAAAAGAAAAAAAAAAAAAAAAAAAAAGGAAAACAAGAAGTATGTGTAGATACTTATTGTAACATGAATTTAAAAAAGCAAAACTGAAAACAATTCAAATATTCTGAAAGTTATTTCTAAGAAGGCGTATAAATTTGATCATAAAAAGAATTCATTCGCTATGAAAACATTCATATTTTTACTATTTTCTGAGCACAAAGATTGAACTCGTCCGCATTCTCAGCTCCGAACAAACCACTTCATTAAGAAATTGCTCGCTCTTCGAAGAACTGTGAGACTTGATGAATAATATATTTCCTTGCAAGCAGTTTTTTTTATTCACTTTTCAAATATAAAATGCAAACTACAAATACTTCGCTTGCGAATGTGCTTGTAACATCTTAATGTACGTTGGAACTTCATTGTCAACATTTTTATTTATTAAGATATACAGTCTTAAAAACTTCAAATACTTCAGGTGTTACTGTGTTTGTAACTTCCTCCTGTACGTAAGAACTTCATTGTCAACATTTTTATTTATTAAGATATACAGTCTTAAAAACTTCAAATACTTCAGTTGTCACTGTGCTTGTAACTTCCTCCTGTACGTAGGAACTTCATTGTCAACATTTTTATTTATTAAGATATACAGCCTTTAAAACTTCAAATACTTCAGTTGTTACTGTGCTTGTAACTTCCTTCTGTACGTAGGAACTTCATTGTCAACATTTTTATTAAGATATACAGTCTTCCACTGTCTTGGGTTCGAGTTCTCTTGCTTGAGGGTACACTCGGCCACACTATCCTATCTTATTTCTCTTCCTCTTATGTTGTTAAAGTTTTTATAGTATATATAGGAGATATTTATTTTAATCTCTTTGCTCTTCTTAAATTATTTCATTTTTCTTTGTTTCATTTCCCACTGAGCTATTTTCCTTGTTGGAGCCCCTGGGCTTACAGCATACTGTTTTTCCAGTTAGGATTGTAGCTTAGCAAATAATAATAATAATAATAATAATAATAATAATAATAATAATAATAATAATAATAATAATAATAATAATAATAATAATAATAATAATAATTTATCATCATTCTCTTCTGCAAAAAGTCTTTGAAATTTAAAAAACAAGTGCCAGACTTTATGCATAGTTAAAAGATATTTGCATGATTCCATTACTCCAAAACTTGTAGCGATTTTTTTCTTTTATGTTGAATAGACAGATGTCTTTTATTATAGTTTATTTATGAAAGATTTATTTTAATGTTCTAACTGTCCTCAAAATATGTTATTTCAATTGTTCATTATTTGTCTTATAGTTTATTTATTTCCTTATTTCTTTTACTCACTGGGCTATTTTTCCCCTGTTGGAGCCCTTGGGCTTACAGCATCCTGCTTTTCCAACTATAGTTGTAGTTTAGATAATAATAATAATAATAATAATAATAATAATAATAATAATAATAATAATAATAATAATAATAAAAATAATAATAATAATGATAATAATAATAATAACAACAACTATATGATGAGGAACATAAAATCATCTAAATCATTTTGAAATTCAGTTCAACGTTTAATGAAACATTCAAGTAAATCACCATATTGGTTTTGACTCAGTAAATCACTTTACCAAATACGTCAACAATTAAATGACTTGATAGTATTATCAATAAACTGAAGCTTAGACGTCCTGTCTACCAATTAGGTGACCCTCGTTTAGAGTTTGATTGCGTCAGATGTTTTATTTATCTTAGGACTTCGTAATAAATACAATGGCGAAGAATCAACAACATCCAAGCAAAAGCAATTTGTACATTGTCTTGTTCCTTGACGCATGCTCGTAAATACTAGACGTGCATTGATCGTGAGGTTTAAAAGAAGTCAGATAAACAACGCCTGTTATTGCAGACTCGTCCCAACTGCATAAATAGATTGCTCAAGGCTCCACAGCTCCCTGGAACAATAATTATTCCGTTGCAACATTTAATAACTGAGCAAGGCTTACATATCAACAACTTAGCTTTGGTAAGCAGCTCTTCAAGGAGAAGGACACTCCAAAATCAAATCATTGTTCTCTAGTCTTGGGTAGTGCAACAGCCTCTGTACCATGGTCCTCCACTGTCTCGTGTTAGAGTCCTCTTGCTTGAGGGTACACTCAGTCGCACAATTCTAACAACTTAGCAATGGTAAGCAGCACTTCTAAGAGAAGGGCACTCCAAAATCAAATCATTGTTCTCTAGTCTTGGGTAGTGCAACAGCCTCTGTACCATGGTCTTCCACTGTCTTGTGTTAGAGTCCTCTTGCTTGAGGGTACACTCGGGCGCCCTATTCTAACAAGTTAGCTATGGTAAGCAGCACCTCTAGGAGATGGACACTCCAAAATCAAGCTATTGTTCTCTAGTCTTGGGTAGTGCAACAGCCTCTGTACCATGGTCTTCCACTGTCTTGTGTTAGAGTCCTCTTGCTTGAGGGTACACTCGGGCGCCCTATTCTAACAACTTAGTTATGGTAAGCAGCACCTCTAGGAGAAGGACACTCCAAAATCAAATCATTGTTCTCTAGTTTTAGGTAAGGGCATAACCTCTGTGCCATGGTCTTCCGCTGTCTTGGGTTAGAGTTCTCTTGGTTGAGGGTATACTAGGGCGCACTATTCTATTCTATTTCTCTTTTGTTAACGTTTTTGTAGTTTATATAGGAAATATTTATTTTAATGTTGTTACTGCTCTTAAAATACTTTATATTCCCTTGTTTACTTTCCTCACTGCGCTATTTTTCCCTGTTGGAGCCCTGGTCTTATAGCATTCTGCTTTTTCAACTATGGTTGTAGCTTAGTAAGCAATAATAATAATAATAATAATAATAATAATAATAATAATAATAATATCTACCACAATTGAATTTCAACTGATAGAAATGATACTTGTATATATGGTAGGTGTAAGTTCAAAGTTTAATTAAAGATGGAAGTGAAGGGAATATGTTTGGATTTTCACCTCTAAAGTCAATGACAGGACAACTTGAATGATATAATATTACATTAGTTCTGATATTGATCGTGAGGCTTAGGGTATCTTCATACGATGAATTGGTTTTACATACTTTGAGCTTTTACTACATTTTTGTAATTTACCATTTGGACTAATTGCTTACATAGGATAAGGAGGAGATTCTGTAATGAATCTAATTCAATAAACTAATATTGATGCAAAAATAAATTAGATTTCAATTCAAGATACTTAAAACCTGTTGGAGTACTCGGGCTTATAGTGTCTGGTTTTTCCAATGAGGGTTGTAGCTTACATAATAATGATAACAATAATAATGATGATAATAATAATGATAAAAATAATAATAATAATAATAATAATAATAATAATAATAATAATAATAATAATTAATTATAGTTATAATAATAATAATAATAATAATAATAATAATAATAATAATAATAATAATAATAATAATAGCCTCATTTCACAATATTAAATGTCATGGCACCGAACACAAACAAGAGGATACGTAGTTTTTACAAAAACACTAAAAGTTCTCACCGAGTTTGACCTTTTACAAATTTGTTAGAGAGCATTTTCTATTAAAAGAATATTTAAGACCCTTTTAGTAACTTCATGTCAACTGCATCATAGTTTGTTTTCATTATAGGTTCAAATATGTCAATAATTTATTTTTAAATCAAGGATATTTTCTTCGCTTCACAATAAAATAATTAAAATAATCTCCTTAAGGGCTATGGTGTCTGTTGTGATAAGGTCCCTGACTGGTAAACACCAGACTGGGGTTCGAGTCCCTTTCCAACGCGTTAGTTTCTTTGTCGCTGCAACCTCGTCATCCTTGTGAGCTAAGGATGGAGGGTTTGGGGGAGCCTGTAGGACGATTTGCTAAGTCATTAATAGCCATTGCCTGGCCCTCCTTGGTCCTAGCCTGGGTGGAGAGGGGGGGTTGGACGCTGATCATAGGCTATGCATATATGGTCAGTCTCTAGGGCATTGTCCTGTTTGATAGGGCACTGTCATTGTCCCTTGCCTCTGCCATTCATGAGTGACCTTTAAACCTTTAAACTATATATATATATATATATATATATATATATATATATATATATATATATATATATATATATATATGTATGTGTGTAATTATTTGTAAATTTAAGTGAAAATAAGATATAACAAATGACCTGATTATTTGGTTTAATCAAAATCAATTTATTTACCCATGATTTTCTATCAGTTAATGTGTAAATAGCTTCATTTACTTAGCATTACTATTTACAACCAATCTTTCAGCCTTTTGATGTGCTTCTTAACATTCTGCTTCTTGGAATAATAATGATAATAATGACAATAAAACATTAGCGGAAGATCAAAGCTGGATATCAAGGGGCGAAGAGTCCTTTACTCTATGGCAGGTATACCAAAGTGCATAGCCTAACAGCTAGTTAGAGAATGTCATTTCTTTTTATCTTTTTATCTTTTGTTTTAAGAATATCATTACATTTTATTAAATTTGCATTATTTTCGTGATTATTCTTTACCAAGAAAACAGTGCTTTACAAAATTATAAAGCAACTCAATACAGATAAAATCAATGCCATTGGGTAAAACACTTCCAGAGAACCAAATGATTTTCCCCTTCTCTAGCTTCATCCTGCATACTCTTTATGGGGGAAAGACAGAAGATATATTGGAACAATAACAACAATGCCTAGATGCTAGTGGATATGCTTAAATTAGCAAATTTCAACATGTAAATGAATTATTGTCTGTAGGGTATCAGCCTGGAAAATAGCCATATGAGGTCACAAACAGCTGTTTTCTGATTTCGTCATTTTTGCTTGCATACGAATCCCAAAATCCCCAAAATCAGAAAAGTA
>NC_090750.1:57597065-57617921 GCF_036898095.1 Palaemon carinicauda | reverse complement strand
GGACCGAGCCTCTATTGTAGGGTCAATCAATTATTGGAGGCTGCAGCCGTGGGTTTGTGGAAGAGAATGATGGAAATAGAGAAGAGAAATATTTCATATTCGCAGAAAGGAAGACTAGAGTGTGCGATTAATTTGGTAAACGTGTAAGAGTTCAAACTTGTCAATGAATGGTAATGTTGCCTACATAGTAAATTGAGTAAGATATTATAAAAAGACATCAGTATTAGTTAATTTCAGTGTGTATATATAAATAGCATCAACAGATATTGGCTTATATTGCCTTGCTTAAGGATGTGTACGGTATATATATATATATATATATATATATATATATATATATATATATATATATATATATACATATATATATATATATATATATATATACATATATATATATATATATATATATATATATATATAAATATATATATATATATATATATATATATATATATATATATATATATATATATATATATATACATTATATACAATTATAAATATATGTATATATATACACTATATATAATTATATATATATATATATATATATATGTACATATATATATATATATATATGTATATATATATATATATAATATATATATATATATATATATATATATATATATATATATATATATATATATATTCATATAAGCATAAAATTTCAAATTTCATGGCAGTCAGATGAAGACAAGGTAAGTTCTACTAAGACATGAACTGTTAAAAATTTGCCGTAAAAAACGGTAAAAATCCTTGAATAAATGTTATTAGGGATTTGCCATTTTGAAAAGAGATATACTGACGTTAAGGAGTGATATTTACGGTCACCAACCTGTAAAAGATAAAGTAAGGTAGAAATTACGGTCGCCTGTATTCACTGAAATACGTCTGAGAATTGTAAAGTTTTGAGGAGAATTTGCGATTATAAATAAGTTTTTTTTTTCTTTTTTTTAAACAGTGTATGAAATCAGTATGGGTGTTTCTCTGTAGCCTGGATGGCAAGAAATATGAATAATAAAGTAGGGTAAAAATTACGGTCACCTGTATTTACTTAAATACGGCTGAGATCAGAATAGTTTTATAAAGAATTTCCAATTAAAATCATGTTTTTTTTTTTTAACAGTTGGAAATCAGTATGATGGTTTTCCCTTCAGCCTGGTCGCCAAGAAATATGAATTTTTTAGATACCCGTTGGGTCTACGTCAAGGAGATAAGGTGAAATAATTTATGAGAGAGAGAGAGAGAGAGAGAGAGAGAGAGAGAGAGAGAGAGAGAGAGAGAGAGAGAGAGAGAGATTTTGCTTTGACGAGTTGTGTATGTATATAGCTTACTTCTAATGTAGATACTGTATTATATATATCTAGCAGTATCTAATATATATATATATATATATATATATATATATATATATATGTATATATAATATATATATGTATGTATGTATGTATGTATATATATGTATATATATATATATATATATATATATATATACACATAAATATATGTATATATATATACATATATATTTTTATACATACATATATATATATATATATATATATATATATATATATATATATATATATATATATATATATATATATATACACACGCATATATATATATATATATATATATATATATATATATACATGTATAAAAATATATATGTATACATACATATATTTATATGTGTATATATATATATAGATGTATATATATATACATACATATATATATATATGTATATATATATATATATATATATATATATATATATATATATATACATATATATATATATTTATATATATATATATATATATATATATATATATATATATATATATATTTGTGTGTGTGTATACATAGTATTCAGTGTTTCTAAGGCTGAATGTTCAAAAACAGATAACATTTATCAATGTACAAAACATGCAATGATTAGTAAAAGGTATTTGTGCAATTTCATATGCACCTTTTTCAATACCTCAATTGTATAAGTATATCAATTTGAACAACAAAAATTGACATTAGAAGTACAAATAATATTTGTATTATGTTGATTGGTTGGTGTCTGATAATTTTGGAAAGACATGAATAAGGACATGTCTGAGGCCTTTGTCCTGCAGGGGACTAGAAACAGCTGCATTTGTTGTTGTTGTTGTTGATGATTTAATTGTCTGTTTTGGAAAGTGTGGATGATTAATTTGAGTGCTTGTGCATATTATACAATAAAATCATACATCTAAAACGTTTATTAATTCAATCATACAACTTCAGTTACTATAAGGTTGGTTCAGACCTGAATCAATCTTCCCACGAAGTCAGAAATAAAGGAACTGGAACGTGTGGTTATTACTTTAACCTGCGCACTGAAAGGACCTCACTTCTAGGTTCCAGTTCCAGGTTCAATCAATGGAAAGCTGCTGGAGCGGAAAAGGAGATAATGCTTCAAACAGAAAAGGGGGGAAGTCTAGACGGAAGGTAATGGTTGCGAGATTGATCAATTAAATGAGCCACAAAAAAGATTCGAGTTTAGTTAAACCATTTGAGAATTATAGACGTGCGCTCTTTTGAATTCTAGTCTTTCGGATGTTGACGTTTGGAAAGGATTCAGAATGTAAAATTATATATATATATATATATATATATATATATATATATATATATATATATATATATATATATATATATATATTTTAGATGAGTTGATATTATTTTTTATTATATTTTATTTAATCCTTTCGTGTGAGGGAAGTTTTTAGTGTATTTATAAAAAATATTCAGAATACTATAAATGCTTTATTGTTTGGAGAATATATCCTTAATTTATTTTTTATAATCATTTCATGTGATGGAAATTGTTAGAGTATACAGTATATATAAATACCAAAAATTCCTTCAATATTTCATTGTTCGGAGAATTTTAATCTTGAAACAATTTATATTTTCCTAACTTATAGTTACTAAATTGCAATATACATGGATGGTAGAAAATCAGTATTGAAATGTCATTTAAATATTACTGTTTTTCTATTGATTTTATGTTTCGCTATTTTCTTTTCAAACGGACAAATATCTTTTCAACAGATAAAAGATAAAAATGATCGAAGAAACAATGATACTTGATTGATACTAGGTTTGATTAATTAAAACGGGAGAGCGATTGAAGAATCTGGAGAGAGAGAGAGAGAGAGAGGAGAGAGAGAGAGAGAGAGAGAGAGAGAGAGAGAGAGAGAGAGAGAGTTATACTTCTTACCAGATTACAATTCACATGAGAGAGAGAGAGAGAGAGAGAGAGAGAGAGAGAGAGAGAGAGAGAGAGAGAGAGAGAGAGAGAAAGAGAGAGGTAAACTTCCCTACCAGATGACGATTCATATGATAAATTACATACAACTAATAAAAAATGCTAATTACTGTGCCCAACCAATCATAAAATTTCCCGCGTTTCCTTCGAAGTACTTTCAGTGATAAAACAAAATGGAAAACCTATTGGATATCACCTTGAAAATCCAACGGTTTCTGGAACCTGGACTCAAACGCCAGTTAGTACTTAATTTTGGTGTTTCAAATAGACCCACTACCTGGGCTAAATCCTTTGAGAACTGGGAAACAAGGAACCAGGGATTCTTGGAGGTTGATAAAAAGGATATGTTTCTTGACATATTATTATTATTATTATTATTATTATTATTATTATTATTATTATTATTATTAAAAGGATCTTGATAAGTTAATTTTTCAAATGTAAAATAAACATATCGAGACCTTTTCAAAAATACTTTTTTTAGAAGACCGATTGAATAGATTATTATTATTATTATTATTATTATTATTATTAATATTATTATTATTATTATTATTATTATTATTATTATTATTATTATTATTATTATTATTATTATTATTACTAGTTAAGGTACAACCCTATTTAGAAAAGCAGGATTCTATAACCCAAGGCCCAACAGCGAAAAATAGCCCAGTGAGGAAAGGAAATAAGAAATTAATAAACGATATGAGAAAGAATGAACAATTAGAATAAAAATTTTTAAAAAACAGTATCAACATCAAATCAGATATTTAAATAATAACAAATATATCTAAAGAAGACGACATATTTATGATCAAACCTAATAAAAAAATGATATACTTTTGTTCTTGTTAGTTTTGCTACCCTTAAAAATGTGCAGTAAAAGAAAGACCAAAATCATATGATAAATGTTGCAAGACATTTACCGTTTCAAAAACGGATATATTGACGTTAAGGAGTGATATTAAGGTCACTAGCCTTTAAAAGATTATAGATTATAACGAAGTAAGGTAAAATTACTGTCGCCTGTATTTTACAGAAATACGATAGAGAACAGTATATATTTATGCAGAATTTCCTTTTAAAATTACGTTATTTTCAAGTGTTCTAAATTGTCCTTTACTTTTATTTTTTGCACACGTTAATCCAGATTTTAAGATTCATAATTTTTCGAAAAAAATGACAAAATGAAAAATAAAAAAAGGTAGAACAACTAAGTAACAAAACATGAAAGAAATAGAATATTGAATTTTGAAAACGTTAAAATCCTTTTTAGCTCTATTTTCTAAATTTTAATTTTGAACGGTCGAAAGTGAAATAAAAATATAGTAGAAAATATATTTTAATCATATCCTTAGTATCATACCTTTGCCTTTCAGATTGCAAAAAGGATATGTTTCTTTTATTTTCTTTTCTGTTTTTTTTATGATACAAATGAAAAGTGATCAACATAACATATTATAGAATTTATCTATTTTTCTAAATCAATTTTTTTTGGATCCTAAAATAATCTCTGTATATTAGACAAAAATATACACAAAATAATCTCAGTACATTAGACCAGAAAAGACCCAAAATAATCTCAGTACATTAGACCAAAAAAGACCCAAAATAATCTCAGTACATTAGACCAGAAAAGACCCAAAATAATCTCAATATATAGGACAAGAAAAGACCCAAAATATTAACAGTACATTAGACCAGAAAAGACCCAGAATAATCTCAGAACATTAGACCAGAAAAGACCCAAAATAATCTCAGTACATTAGACCAGAAAAGACCCAAAAAAATCTGCGTACATGAGACCAGAAAAGACCCAAAATAATCTCAGAACATTAAATCAGAAAAGACCTAAAATAATCTCAGAACATTAGACCAGAAAAGACCCAAAATAATCTCAGAACATTAGATCAGAAAAGACCCAAAATAATCTCAGAACATTAGACCAGAAAAGACCCAAAATAATCTCAGAACATTAGATCAGAAAAGACCCAAAATAATCTGAGTACATGAGACCAGAAAAGACCCAAAATAATTTCAGAACATTAGACCAGAAAAGACCCAAAATAATCTCAGAACGTTAGACCAGAAAAGACCCAAAATAATCTCAGTATATTAGACAAGAAAACACCCAAAATAATCTCAGTACATTTAGACCCGAAAAGACCCAAAATAAGCTCAGTACATTAGACCAGAAAAGAAATTAAACTTTTGGGAATAGAAATATATTCTATTTCAGTACAGTAGAATAAAAACACCTACGTTTTGAAATTACTAAATGAATACATTAAATTTGCTTATTTATTATAAGCATGAAGTAGAAAAGATAACGAGAGAGAGAGAGAGAGAGAGAGAGAGAGAGAGAGAGAGAGAGAGAGAGAGAGAGAGAGAGAGAGAGAGTTACCGCTATTGATTATCAACGCCAGTGTTGATCAAGCCATGGTAGAGAGAGGATGTTGCTTCTCCCGCTGTCCATAGTGTCCCGACAGAGGAATCCGTAAATAAGAAATAACAGATCATAATGTGATGTTAAGGAAAATGAATTTAGTGCTGTTTTTCTGATAAATATTCTATATTATAACAATTGAATAGTTTTTTTAGAAAATAAACTAAAGCATTTATGGTAAATATACTTCTGCAAAAATAGAAATATGGCGTGATTGAGAATAATTTGTTTGTGTATAAAGTCAAGGGTGAGGTAAGAAATTGGATATGATTGTTTATAAGCTGTAGCTGGGCAACCGAACGACAGTGAAAAAGAAAATAAAAGAGAAAAGATTTAGTTTATGAATAACGGAAATCATTATTTTCAAGATGTGACCGTAACAATTAAGAAATTAGTGATACATAAAAAAAGTTATTACTGAACAAGTGATCCTGATATAAAGAAATTATCGATATTGCAGATAGCGGATAAATTGACTGACAGCAAGCAATGAAGATAAAGTGAATTAAGTGCATGTGAAATAATGACATACAACATGCACGCTTACATAAAGGATAGTTTCCTTTCCCTTTTCAATTGACACCAACAATTCAAACGACCCTAATATTCACCATGAGGAAATGGACGAGCTGACTTCTATTGAGCCCCTCCTCAATTAACCTATACATGAATTGCATAGGGGTACCATGTCCCTCTCTTTCCGGGGACGTCTCGGACGCCAAATTGCTTTCCAGGGAGTTGGGATTCCAGGGGTGGACGAAGAGAAACAACATTGCCGTCTTGTTGTTCTTTTTGATGATCACGTCTTCGACCGTTGTCCCGGTCGATCTAAGACATGACAGGAAGACCCTTTCGCCTGTAGGATTTGCCAACGAGTCCTTAGGTAGATATAGCAGTCAGAGATGGCTTTTGAGGAAGAAGAGGGTCCCTATTTTGAAAATACCCAAGCCAGTTGAGAACCCCCTCGTGCATGATGCTTCCAGGGGGACCCTGCAAACTTCGAGTAAAATTGACCCAAGGGTGTTGGAACACTTGAAGTCCAATCTCTATTCTCCCGATGGTATCACAAACGAGATTCCAGCAATTCAAAGTTCACAACGACCTTCCAGAAAAATCCCATTGATAGATACAGAGATAAATGGAAAACCAGCATCCAAGTCCATTTCAAGAATGTCCAGTTTTATAAATGCCAGCACCAATTCAAATTTAACCTCTTCGTCAATTTTCGATGCAAGAAAAAGTAAAAAGTTCGCGGTGATAACGTATTCCAGAAAATCCTGGAAAGTTAACGGCAAACAAGTGCTTTGCTATGAGATAGACAAGTCGAAACACTTTCCTTCCATTAGATGCCGTCTCTGTGATATGATAAATAAAACATTAGATTTTGTTCGAGTGAATAAGAGGGACTTAGTGGGAGCGAGGGTGATTAAATGTGCAGATGATGTAAGTGTAGAAGAGATAGAATCCAATGATTTATCCCTGCCATTACTAAAAGAAGCTTTCTCGCGGAAGACTCACTCGTCGAAAAATCAGTGCAACTGCTTGATTCTATTAAACCAAACTCTGCAAAGACAGTTTCAAGGAAAAGATAAGGAAATTAGTTATTATGATGAGAAAGGTAAAAACAAAGGGGTAGAATATTTGGTTAATCATCCATTAGATAGTAAAAATGAAACAAACATTCTTTCAGCTCTACTGAAGAACGCAAATTCTCCTGGGAGGCACCACAAGGTCAAAGAAACTTTAAAACGAAAAGATCAAGTCAGAACGAAAAGATTTCTTTCCTCAGTTGTGGATGGTGATAAAACTTTCAGTCGCAGAAGCAAAAGGAGTAAGAAAAACATCACTCTATCTGGAAAGGAAAGCAAGAGAAAAAGATACAGGACGTCACATGAACAAGAAGGTTTAGTAAAGACGAAATACAACTGGAAAATCATATTTCTTTCTGACAAAGCGTACAATTGTAGAAATAATACGTTGAACAGTAATGCCAGGAGCTCGTTAAATAAGAGCTACGCCTCTGGGGATGGAAAGGACTATTCTCTGAGGAATAATTCACAGAAGGAAAATATTAGCAATCAAATGAAAAACTGCTCAAAGACTGGTATTCCTAATACCAAATTGCGTCCAGTATTGGATGAAAAATATGAAAAAGATCTCTCAAGGATTTGCAAAAGAGAAAATGTTAGGTATTCGTGGAGGGAATTATCGTCATCATACAAAAGAAAACCGGAGAAAAGCAGGGAGTTATTTCAGGTTATTCCAGGAATAAGAACTTCAAATGCCTCTCATCAGTTAGGGGTAATTCCAGGCTCCTCTTCCACGACAATGAAAAGGAGCACCAAAGGGCAGGACAAAAAGACGTGGAAGAAAGGCTCGCAGATTGTGTCCCCATCTGGTGATAAGTTGCGTAGTTTGTTACCCACTAACAGCACTGACAAAACCAACACTCCAACAACATCTCAGCAGCGGCCATCAAATACGCTCCTCCACTGGAGATTCAGAACGAAAAAGGCCAGGCGAGAATTTCACGCAAACACCAACGAGCGCCAGGAAAAAGTCTGGGACGTCTTTGATGAAAATATCTCCAGTGAGAGTCTCAACGAGGGAAAGAGTTTTCGAGATCCTGTGGGATATTCAGGTGCGTCGCGAAGTTCAAAAGGAATTGATGAGCCTCTCAAGACTAACTTTCTCAATACCAGAAAGTCAGAAGAAGATGCAGAAACTTTTCTCGGTGATGAACGGAATCTGGCGAAGAAACTCGGTCTGCCAAGAGGACATCAAAAAATGATGGGGCGTCGGCGGAAGCGAAAAAGTATGCACAAACTCTTAAGTAGGTTAATTGCAAAAATAGTCTCTGTCCCTGCTTCTCCATGTACGTCTCCCCCCCCCCCCCACCCCCTCTGCTCTATCTCCATCTCTTTGTCTGTCTGCCTGTCTGTCTGTATGTCCCTCTTGAACACATCAGTACTTACATATTCATCTATTTCCTCGACTTCGTGAATAGTTTAAATTCTTCTCAGCACTCAGGATAGAAGAAGGAATACATGTTAGATATTGCAGTCTCTGTGTACTCTAAAAGAATTACATGATGAATACTTAGGCCCATTATGAAAATAATTATATATATATATACATATATATATATATATATATATATATATATACTCAAATATATATATATATATATATATATATATATATATATATTATATACATATATATAAGCATATATATACATATATACATATGAATATATGTATATATATATATATATATATATATATATATATGTATGTATATATATATATATATATACATATATATATATATATATATATATATATATATATATATATATATATATATACATATATATATATATATATATATATATATATATATATATATATATTAATGTATATATATACACACACACACACACACACACACATATATATATATATATATATATATATATATATATATATATATATGTATATACATACATACATATATGTGTTTGTGTGTGCATGTGTACGTATATAAGGTTTTATGTATACTAAAATGTTAATCTGAAAAAAGTTACTGATATCGAATTCATTCTACCCTGATATTTAAAGTCGAATGATGGGCATTACGCTTTTCCACATAGCGCATGAACTTGTCTTTTAACAGTAATAATGATAAGTGTTAACAATAACTCTTCTACCTGTGCCGCGAGTCAAATTGTTACCTGGGAGTTAACTTATTCACAAGGCAATCAAGAGAGATCGAAGCTGAAAGGAAATTAGTTGCACCTATATACTAGGTGTTTGTGGTTAAAATTAAACCTAACCTTTCGCCGCTATCGTAGCTGATTGGTATTTTGTAACGTGTGGTTGTCTATGATAGCTTTGTGTCTAACGTACTTAACTTTCATACCCTTAAATATGTAGCCTATTCATAACCTGTTGTTAATATAGATTTCAACTTACATACGGAAACCCTAACAAAACTTCAATTATGGTGAGTATTATTATTATTATTATCATTATTATTATTATTACTAGCCAAGCTACAACCCTAGTTAGAAAAGCAAGATGCTGTAAGCCCAAAGGCTCCAACAGGGAAAAATAGCCCAGTGAGGAAAGGAAATAAGGAAATAAATAAATGATGAGAATAAATTAACAATATATCATTCTGAAAACAGTAACAGCGTCAAAACAGATATGTCCTATATAAACTATTAACAACGTCAAAAACAGATATGTCATATATAAACAATAAAAAGACTCATGTCAGTATATTTATAAAGGCCAGGATTCAAACATATATCTTCGAATCGCAATGTGGATAGACATTTGATCTATTCCTTTTCATAACAAGGCAAATAGATAATGGGTAATTCAAATAGTCGGACCTTCTCCATCATGAGGCTCAATACTATACAGTATTCCAGAAGTTTTATTCAAACCGTGACCAGGTTGAAAAAGGATCTTCCTAATCGGGTGGTTGAATAGGCCGAACTTCAAAAGTTCAAACTCGCAGCAAACTTTTTTAGGCTGAACAGGATGACATAAGTCATTTTTATAGTTTATGTATGAAATATCTGTTTTGATGTTGTTTTTTAAAAAATATTTTATTAGATGTTAGTCATTTCTCAAATTGTTTATTTATTTTTTTTTCTTTTCCTCGCTGGGCTATTTTTTCTTGTTGGAGCCCTTGGGCTTGTAGCATCTTGTTTTTTCGAACTAAGGTTGTAGCTTAGCAAATAATAATAATAATAATAATAATAATAATGATAATAATAATAATAATAATGATAAAGATAATAATAAAAACAACAACAACAACAAAAATAATAATAATAATAATAATAATAATAATAATAATAATAATAATAATATAATTAGAATTCAAGTCTGCTGTATAAAATCCTGCTGAATTTAGTTGTTCGATCTTATAATCCAAAAATACCCATCTACCCCATCATAGTAAATTCCTGGGTTTACAAAACTTAACTACTTACAATAGATCCGTCGCTAACATACGTGATTATCATTCTATAGGACATGAAGCACAAATTACTTCTAGCAAGGAATCATTCATTATTCATCTTCATATCATACCCATAGTTTAATTATTCATGGTGATAGCATCGAGCCTACTTTCCAGAATCGATGTGGAACCATGGACCTGACTACCATAAGTCGTGCAAGTTTATTTCAACATTGCTGTACGTATTTGTGTTGAATTAATATAGGCCCCTATGACAGTGATGTTAAATCTTCTCGTTTTTGCTCTATAGATAACTTTGTTTTTAATGGTATTCCAGCCTGAAATATATATATATATATATATATATATATATATATATATATAAATATATATTGATATATATATATATATATATATATATATATATATATATATATATATATATATATATACATATATATGTATATATATATATATATATATATATATATATATATATATATATATATATATATATATATATTTATATATACATGCATATATATATGTATATATATATATATATATATATATATATAAATATATATATATATATATATATATATATATATATATATGTATATATATATATATATATATATATATATATATATATATATAAGTTGACCATGCTGACACCAGATAATACGTAAAAGTCAGCGATAATAAATATTCCCGTTTTCTATGTTTTTTCCACAGATATCTTTATTATTTTTTTTGGGATTCAGCCTGAAAAAAAATTTTTTTTGGCATTCAGCCTGAAAAAAAATGACCATATATATAGTCTAAAGTTTGCCATGCTGACACAAAAAAAAAATAAATAAAAATAAAAAATAAAAATAAATCATACGTTTAGAAAGTAACTTCCAGAGTAAATTATATTCAATAGATATTTGTGGTATGTGCAAGGTTATGTGCAATAAATATTAAATGGTGGTTGATTACATTTGGAGTCTGTATTGATATATATGAGAGAGAGAGAGAGAGAGAGAGAGAGAGAGAGAGAGAGAGAGAGAGAGAGAGAGAGAGAGAGAGAGAACTGTGCCATGTTTCGTATTCGAATAATATAATTATCTCAAAATGTTTGGTTGAGTGACATACACTAAACCTTCTCGACAGGGCTATTTAACATATTATCTTTGACAATTGTCGAATGATTTGTTTGATTACCTTTGCTAAATAATTTTATGTAAATTTATGACATTTTTTTCACTATATTCTTTTTTCGAAAATGGGATAATTTCGTTCATAATCCATTATCTATTATAACAACCGTATTATTAATAAAAAAAAATATTTTTTTTTTTATTAATGATTTTTTTTGTACTTAGTTTTTGTCTTTTTTTTTAATGTTTTTGGAAATCTTTCTTTTCCACAATTATTTTCAAGAGGAAAAATAGTGCCTACCAATATTTATTAGCAAGTATAAGATATATAAAACGCAAACAATTACTTAAATCATTGAATATAATTTTCCAATTTGTAAGAATTTGAATAAATAATAAAAAAAAAATTAACAGTAATACATGATTAAAAAAAATGGGAGGATGAAATTCAAAAGTTATTACTGAAAATACACCAGCACCAGGTATTATAAAGCTTTTTGAATTTTTATATCTTTAAAAAATAAATAGAAATAGAAAGCATTTGAAATAAAAAAAAATATAATGCCTTGAGAAAACTAAATTTAAAGATTTTTTTTGTATTTACCTTTTTACTTGCTTTTAGGTCCTAGGTGATCACGACAAGGCTCCTGGTCACCATTCTTTCTAAATATATATTATCCCCCTCGTATGATACGCTAAAATTACTTCCTTTCCTCACATCCACTTTAGCAAATTTTCCACAATCATTACACTCAAGTTTGCTCACCAAATTTTCTATTTTTCTGTACAAAATAACTGGGTTTCGAGTTTCGCTTAAAATTTTTAGTTCTTTTGATCGTTGCAACCTCACTGTATTTGTAAGCTAAGGAGGGGTAGTTTGGGGGAGCATATAGGTCTAACTGCTTAGTAATCAGCAGCCATTGCCTGGCTCTCCTTGGTCCTAGCTTGGGTGGAGAGGGGGCTTGGGTGATGATCATAATGTAATATCGTCAGTCTCAGGGTATAGATCGTATCTTCTTCGGTATGATTGAATTCGTAAAATTGAAATAAACAACTAAGTGACAACTAAGATGAGGGAATAATAGTCTTATAACAGCACAGAAACGTTCCACGCCCACAAGACAACTGTTGTTTACTAACCATACCACGTGATTTCACAAACATTGTTATTGTTGCCCAGCGTATCGTACGGAAAACAATAAAATGTGAATATAAACAAATATTGAAGGATTTGCACGCGAAGTAATGATTGCAAGGTCGCTATGGGTGACATAAAGAAATACTGGGTGTATTTTAGCGGACGAAAACTCTTTTTTACCCTATAAGGAAGCTTTTGAATCGCTTAATCTTTCGTCTGGCAGTGGAACAGGCCTTTTGCAGCGTAAAAAATGACAAAATCAGAAAACAGCTGTTTGTGACCTCATATGGCTATTTTCCAGGCTGATACCCTTCAGACAGTAATTCATTTGCATGTTGAAATTTACTAATTTAAGCATATGCACTGGCATTTAGGTATTGTTGTTATTGTGCCAATATATCTTTTGTCTTTCCCCATTTGGTTCTCTGGAGGTGTTTTAACCCAATGGCATTGATTTTATCTCTATTGAGTTGATCTATAATTTTGTAAAGCACTGTTTTTTTAGTAAAGAATAATCAAGAAAATAATGCAAATATATAAAGTGTAATTATATTCTTATAATAAAAGATAAAAAGAAATGACATTCTCTAACTAGGTGCTATGCACTTTGGTATACCTGCTAGGGAGTAAAGGACTCTTTGCCCTTTGATATCCAGCTTTGATCTTCTGCTAATGTTTTATCGTCATTATTATCATTATTATTCCAAGAAGCAGAATGTTAAGAAGCACATCAAAAGGCTGAGAGATGGGTTATAAATAGTAATGCTAAGTAAATGAAGCATTTGCACATTAAGTGATAGAAAATCATGGGTAAATAAATTGATTTTGATTAATAATATTGATTATACCAAATAATCAGGTCATTTATCATATCTTATTTCACTTAAATTTACAAAAAATTACACACACACACACACACACACACACACACACATATATATATATATATATATATATATATATATATATATATATATATATATGGTTTAAAGGTTCAAAGGTCACTCATGAATGGCAGAGGCAAGGGGCAGTGAAAGTGCCCTATCAAACAGGACAATGCCCTAAAGACTAACCATGTATACATAGCCTATGATCAGCGTCCAAGGCCCCTCTCCACCCAAGCTAGGACCAAGGAGGGCCAGGCAATGGCTACTAACAACTTAGCAAATCGATCTATAGGCTCCTCCAAACCCTCCATCCTTAGCTCACAAGGATGATGAAGTTGCAGCGACAAAGAAACTAACACGTTGGAAAGGGACTCGAACCCCAGTCTGGGTGTTTACCATTCAGGGACGTTACCACATCAAACACCATAGCCCTTAAGGAGATAACTCTAATTACTTTATTGTGAAGCGAAGAAAATATCCTTGATTTTAGGAAAAAGTAATTGACATATTGGAACCTATAATGAAAACAAACTATGACGCAGTTGACATGAAGTTACTAAAGGGGCTTAGATAGTCTTTTAATAGAAAATGCTCTCTAACTAATTTGTAAAAGGTCAAACTCGGTGAGAACTTTTAGTGTTTTTGTAAAAACTACGTATCCTCTTGTTTGTGTTCGGTGCCATGACATTTAATATTGTGAAATGAGGCTATTATTATTATTATTATTATTATTATTATTATTATTATTATTATTATTATTATTTTTATTATTATTATTATCATCACAATAATTATCATGATTATTATTATTATTATTATTATCATTATTTTTATCATTATTATTATTATTTTTATTATTATTATCATCATTATTATTGTTATTATTATTAGGTAAGCTACAACCCTCATTGGAAAAACCAGATACTATAAGCCCAAGTACTCCAACAGGTTTTAAGTATCTTGAATTGAAATCTAATTTATTTTTGCATCAATATTAGTTTATTGAATTAGATTCATTACAGAATCTCCTCCTTATCCTATGTAAGCAATTAGTCCAAATGGTAAATTACAAAAATGTAGTAAAAGCTCAAAGTATGTAAAACCAATTCTTCGTATGAAGATACCCTAAGCCTCACGATCAATATCAGAACTAATGTAATATTATATCATTCAAGTTGTCCTGTCATTGACTTTAGAGGTGAAAATCCAAACATATTCCCTTCACTTCCATCTTTAATGAAACTTTGCACTTACACCTACCATATATACAAGTATTATTTCTATCAGTTGAAATTTAATTGTGGTAGATATTATTATTATTATTATTATTATTATTATTATTATTATTATTATTATTGCTTACTAAGCTACAACCATAGTTGAAAAAACAGAATGCTATAAGACCAGGGCTCCAACAGGGAAAAATAGCGCAGTGAGGAAAGTAGACACGGGAATGTAAAATATTTTAAGAACAGTAACAACATTAAAATAAATATTTCCTATATAAACTACAAAAACGTTAACAAAACAAGAGTAAGACAAATAGAATGGAATAGTGCGCCCTAGTATACCCTCAACCAAGAGAACTCTACCCCAAGACAGCGGAAGACCATGGTACAGAGGCTGTGACACTACCCAAGACCAGAGAACAACAGCTTGATTCTGGAGTGTCCTTCTCCTAGAAAAGCTGCTTACCAGAGCTAAGTTGTTAGAATTGT
The DNA here is from genome assembly GCF_036898095.1 of Palaemon carinicauda. Lineage (NCBI taxonomy): Eukaryota > Metazoa > Arthropoda > Malacostraca > Decapoda > Palaemonidae > Palaemon > Palaemon carinicauda. Next base: position 57,602,288 of record NC_090750.1, on the reverse strand, counting down.
GCGACCGAGTGTACCCTCAAGAAAGAGGACTCTAACCCAAGACAGTAGAAGACCATGGCACAGAGGTTATGCCCCTACCCAAGACTAGAGAACGATGATTTGATTTTGTAGTGCCCTTCTCCTAGAGGTGCTGCTTACCATAGCTAGGTTGTTAGAATAGTGCGACCAAGTGTACCCTCAAGCAAAAGAACTCTAACCCAAGATAGTGGAAGACCATGGCACAGAGGCTATGCTCCTTACCCAAGACTAGAGAACAATTATTTGTTTTTGGAGTGTCCTTCTACTAGAAGAGCTGCTTACCATAGCTAACTTGTTAGAATAGTGCGCCCGAGTGTACCCTCAAGAAAGAGGACTCTAACACAAGACAGTGATAGACCATGGTACAGAGGCTGTTGCACTCCCCAAGACTAGAGAACAATAATTTGATTTTGGAGTGTCCTTCTCCTAGAAGAGCTGCTTACCAAAGCTAAGTTGTTGATATGTAACCCTTGCTCAGTTATTAAATGTTGCAACGGAATAAGTATTGTTCCAGGAAGCGGTGGACCCTTGAGCAATCTATTTATGCAGTTGGGACGAGTCTGCAATAACAGGCGTTGTTTATCTGACTTCTTTAAAACCTCACGATCAATGCACGTCTGGTAATTACGAGCATGCGTCCAGGAACAAGACAATGTACAAATTGCTTTTGCTCGGATGTTGTTGATTCTTCTCCATTGTATTTATTACGAAGTCTTAAGATAAATAAAACATCTGACGCAATCAAACTCTAAACGAGGGTCATCTAATTGGTAAACGGGGCGTCTAAGCTTCAGTTTATTGATAATAATTTCAAGTCATTTAATTGTTGACGTATTTGGTAAAGTGATTTACTGAGTCAAAACCAATATGGTGATTTACTTGAATGTTCCATTAAACGTTGAACTGAATTTCAAAATGATTTAGATGATTTTATGTTCCTCATCATATAGTTGTTATTATTATTATTATTATTATTATTATTATTATTATTATTATTATTATTATTATTATTATTGTTATTATTATTATCATTATTATTATTATTATTATTATTATTATTATTATTATTATTATTATTATTATTATTATTATTATTATTATTATTGTTATTATTATTATTATCTGAACTACAACTATAGTTGGAAAAGCAGGATGCTGTAAGCCCAAGGGCTCCAACAGGGGAAAAATAGCCCAGTGAGTAAAAGAAATAAGGAAATAAATATACTATAAGACAAATAATGAACAATTGAAATAACATATATTGATGACAGTTAGAACATTAAAATAAATCTTTCATAAATTAACTATAATAAAAGACATGTCTGGCTATTCAACATAAAAGAAAAAAATCGCTACAAGTTTTGGAGTAATGGAATCATGCACTTTTTTTTTTTAAATTTCAAAGACTTTTTGCAGAAGAGAATGATAATAAATTTTTATTATTATTATTATTATTATTATTATTATTATTATTATTATTATTATTATTATTATTATTATTATTATTATTATTATTATTATTATTATTATTATTATTATTATTATCACTTGCTAAGCTACAATCCTAATTGGAAAAACAGTATGCTGTAAGCCCCGGGGCTCCAACAAGGAAAATAGCTCAGTGGGAAATGAAACAAAGAAAAATGAAATAATTTAAGAAGAGCAAAGAGATTAAAATAAATATCTCCTATATACACTATAAAAACTTTAACAACATAAGAGGAAGAGAAATAAGATAGAATAGTGTGGCTGAGTGTACCCTCAAGCAAGACAACTCGAACCCAAGACAGTGGAAGACTGTATATCTTAATAGATTAAAATGTTTACAATGAAGTTCCTACGTACAGGAGGAAGTTACAAGCACAGTAACAACTGAAGTATTTGAAGTTTTTAAGACTGTATATCTTAATAAATAAAAATGTTGACAATGAAGTTCCTACGTACATTACGATGTTACAAGCACATTCGCAACTGAAGTATTTGAAGTTTGCATTTTATATTTGAAGAGTGAATAAAAAAAATTGCTTGAAAGAAAATATATTATTCATCAAGTCTCACAGTTCTTCGAAGAGCGAGCAATTTCTTAATGAAGTGGTTTGTTCGGAGCTGAGAATGCGGACGAGTTCAATCTTTGTGCTCAGAAAATAGTAAAAATATGAATGTTTTCATAGCGAATGAATTCTTTTTATGATCAAATTTATTCGCCTTCGTAGAAATAACTTTCAGAATATTTGAATAGTTTTCAGTTTTGCTTTTTTAAATTCATGTTACAATAAGTATCTACACATACTTTTTTTTTTCTTTCTTTTTAGATACCTCCCAGTGCTAGTATATTTGAATTTTTGTAGTTTCGCTTTTATGAAATTTGTATTACAATAAGTATCTACACATACTTCTTGAGTTTGTTAATTTTTTTTTTTTTAATTGAAATACATCTCAGTGTTTCAGAAAATAGTAAAAATATGAACGTTTTCATAGCGAATGAATTTTTTTTATGATCGAATTTATTCGCGTTCGTAGAAATAACTTTCAGGATATTTGAATTGTTTTCAGTCTTGATTTTTTAAAATGTATATTGAATTTTTTTTTCTTTTTGATACCTCTCAGTGTTTCAGAAAATGGTAAAAATATGAATATTTTCATAGCGAATGAATTCTTTTTATGATCAAATTTTTTCGCCTTCGTGGAAAAAAACTTTCAGAATATTGGAATTGTTTTCAGTTTTGCTGTTTTTAATGTATATTGAATTTTTTTTTTCTTTTTGATACCTCTCAGCGTTTCAGAAATAGTAAAAATATCAATGTTTTCATAGCGAATGAATTCCTTTTATGATCAAATTTATTAATTTTAGTACAAATAATTTTCAGGATATTTGAATTGTTTTTAGTTTTGCTTTTTTGATTGCATATTGAATTTTGTTTCTTTTTGATACCTCTCAGTGTTTCAGAAAATAGTAAAAATATGAATGTTTTCATAGCGAATGAATTCTTTTTATGATCAAATTAATCCATTTTAGTACAAATAAGTTTCAGGATATTTAAATGGTTTTCAGTTTTGCTTTTTAAAATGTATATTACAATAAGTATCTACACATACTTCTTGGTTTTTTATTTTATTTTTTATTTTTTCAATTTTTTTTTCAGATACCTCCCAGTGTTAGTATATTTGAATTTTTGTATATATTTTTTTTTTTTTTTTAAATTTGTATTACAATAAGTATATACGCATACTTCTTGAGTTTGTTAAAGTTCTTTTTTAACTTAAAATAATTCTCAGTGTTTCAGAATACAGTAAAAATGTGAATGTTTTCATAGTGAATGAATTCTTTTTATAATTGAATTTATTCGCTTTCGTACAAATAACTTTCAGGATATTTGCATCTTTTTTGTTTTGTTTTTTGGTATATATATTACAATAAGCATCTAGAACAGAATTTTTTGATATTATAAATGTTTTTTTTTTCCTTTAGACACGGAAATAGTTTTTACTGTTTCTGATACGATCTCTAAATGGAAATATTTAAAAGCATTACTTCAATTATTTTTAACACAATATATATATATATATATATATATATATATATATATATATATATATATATATATATATATATATATATATATATATATATATATATATATATAGATAATTCTAGAATATTTACGAATTTACAGATATAACATTGTATCCTAAAGGATTGAAATATTCTCCAAGGTTCCATGATTTCGTTTTATATTTCATACGATAAATTCATGAAATGTTTTAAATAACATCTCAGCAAAGGGATGTTATTATTTTGACCTAAAAAATTACATAGATGAGAGATCTACTTTATGAAATTCTCAATTTATATATATATATATATATATATATATATATATATATATATATATACTGTATATATATATATATATATATATATATATATATATATATATATATATATATATATATATATATATATATATATATATATATGTATATATATAAATATATATATATATATATATATATATATATATATATATATATATATATATATATATATACATATATATATATATATATATATATATATATATATATATATATATATATATATATATATATATATATATATATATATATACATATATATATATATATATATATATATATATATATATATATATATATATATATATATATATATATTAACGAAAACCTTTTAAAAACCTAATTGAGAACTATACTATTCGACTATAACCCCACTTCAGGTGATTTTTTTTCTAAACCTTAACACTGAATGAATTCAAGTGACATGTGACTCAAACTCTAACAGGCAAATATGTTTTTGGATCCTTTTCCACTTTCATAATTATTTACATATATATTTAAGTATTCAAATATCGTAGTATTTAATCTTTATGAGTTATAAAAGGAATAGCAGCGTCCTCTGAAATATTCATGATACATACCTGACGAAGAATGATTTCAGGATGCCGGGTATGCACTTCAGGTGCTGTATGCCCCTTTTTTTCTTTTCATCTGCATCAGATTCTCTTTGAAACTACACTCCCTTTTGGGCATACCTTAAGTGTTGCGAAAGGGTTTGTGTATCGCCATGATCAGCAAAGGTGTACTAGTCAGGGCCATCCATACTAGGTTGATTTGCTGTGAGCGATCAGATTAAATCATCGCTCCATCACCAATAGGCAGTGGGCAACGTGGTGATGAAAATGGCCAAACTCCTTACATGACAAACAACATGTTTAAGGCCTTTGTCCTGCAATTTTGTTGTTGCTGTTGTTGTTGTAACATAGTGGTGAGGAAAAGGGCCAAACCTCCTGGCATGACTAAATACTTGTCTAAGGCCTTTGTCCTGGAATTTTGTTGTTGTTGTCGTTGTTGTTGTAACATAGTGGTGAGGAAAAGGGCCAAACCTCCTGGCATGACTAAATACTTGTCTAAGGCCTTTGTCCTGCAATTTTGTTGTTGTTGTTGTTGTTGTTGTAACATAGTGGTGAGGAAAAGGGCCAAACCTCCTGGCATGACTAAATACTTGTCTAAGGCTTTTGTCCTGCAGTAGACGAGAAAAGGCTGCAATTGTTATTGTTGTTGTTGTTGTTGTTGTTGTATGACGTAGTTTTCCAGAACCTTCGAAAGATCTTCACAAACAGTTCTTTCTTTAGAAGGGTATGTTTGAGGCATTTGTCCTGCAGTGAA
>NC_090750.1:57579565-57592065 GCF_036898095.1 Palaemon carinicauda | reverse complement strand
TATGAAATCAAGCATATTTCATAATTACAAAAGATTATGTGTTAAGAAAAAGTTTATTTTGTCGTCAAAATAATAGATCTAAAAAACTTGAATTAAGGGATACAGTGTATATATGTACACACACACACACACACACATATATATATATATATATATATATATATATATATATATATATATATATATATATATGTATATATATATATATATATATATATATATATATATATATATATATATATATGTATACTGTACAGTATATATATGTGTATATATGTATACTGTACAGTATATATATGTGTATATATATATATATATATATATATATATATATAACGGATTTTGAGCGAAGCCAAAAATCTATTTTTGGGTGAGATGGCCATGTCGTCCTGATGGAAGTTCCTATAGGGTAGCTTCCTAGGGTATATTACAACTACGGCGATATTCCCAGAGAATTTACCTTAAGGTACCCAGAATTCTAACTCCTGGAGCGAATATCCCTAATGAAAGGGATATCGCGACATATCAGAGGACGTATTCATGACACGCCACATGGCAATCTGCACCCCAAACAGAGATAACACATCGAAGGGGTCAATTGGCAAGAAAACGAAAACGAGAAAGAAAAAGGGGAAGCCGCTCCCAAGGCTCCCTCTTCTCCCGTTTCGTGAGCGTGCCTGGCGCCAATCCTGGCGCCATCTGTATTCCTTGTAGCGATACACGAGGTGCTACAGATACTGTATGTAGGGAGGGGTCCTACAGCCCTTTCATAGAAAGGGAAGGGCGGGTCCATCAGGACGACATGGCCATCTCACCCAAAAATAGATTTTTCGCTTCGCTCAAAATCCGTTTTTTGGGCTCAAGCCATGTCGTCCTGATGGAAGTATACCAGAGCATTACTGTATCTGTGGATTCTCAGAACGTGCCGTACTCCCCGGAGGTAATTTTTCCCGGTCGACTAGACCTAGAGACTTAAGATGTTACCGTTATACATCTTTTCAACTAACCATAAACCATGTTAGAGCTTCCTGCCCCCTACAGGGAAGAGTCCTACTAGACTCTGGAAAAGTCTCGAAGAGTACATATACCTATGTATGAATACCAGGCAAGCCAATATAGTGGTCTCACCCTATATTAAGTAAAGCATAGTTTGTAAAGATATGAAATATCGACCAGTTCTCCGCACAATACTTGTATTGGACAAAGGTTTATATCCGCATAGGAGGAAACTTGTAAATCCACCACCGTCCCCTTATGGGATGGAGTCCTCCCGTTAAGGGAAAGCATAAACCAATGCAACATAGCTTGCATAAAGGAACAATCTATTAGAATTATCCCAGATAAAGTACATAGAATGAATGCTCAATTATACCAATAAATTGACACAGGTGAAGGAGACGCAAGGTTCTCAAGAACAAGTTTATTGACAGACAATAAATAGACAGGTTAACAACAATTATATATATATATATATATATATATATATATATATATATATATATATATATATATATATATATATATATATATATATATATATATATATATATATAAGATGAGGATAACCAAAACTTTAAGCATAAGTATGATAGTAAATAGAACTTGTTTATCTGAAAGAAAAAACATTATTGACACTTTTAAGATACCGAGGTATCAAAGTCATGAAAGTCTGTATTACAAATCAATCACATTAGCGTTAGAAACGCTCGGCACACATGTCTGCACTTATGCTAGGTTCACCTTTGGAAATGGAACAGTCTACGTGGGCAACTCAGTGCCCTCACTTAGTTTGTAGTACAGTATGTAACTACACACTCACCCTGGAATTAATCGTCCCAATTAAAACCACTGTTCCTCGCAGAGTTAAACAGTAGGGTAAACGACGCGACCCACTGCTACCACAGATATCTTTAGTTCCTCTACTTGCTTTGCATAGTGGCTAAAGAACACTCTGGAAGACTTCCAGCCAGTGTATGAACGGAGATGTTCAAAATCCATACAATTAAAGAAATTTAAGGATGAGGCAACTTTCCTCGGATCGTGACCTGCGGGTGTACTGTCAGGATCCGCTCTGCGAATAAAATATGAGATGATTCAGAGATAAATTTGAGCCTGATGTTTCTCCCCTGAATAGTTGACCACCCTTGAAGTCTGAAGTTCTACGAAGATAGACCTTTAGGCATTCTACTGGACATAGAGATGCATCTTCTTTCAGAGGGCAGATTCTCCAGGGACCCCACCTGTTGGTGGGTAACTCATTCTTGGCAAGAAACATAGGATCCGGAAACAGGTTCAGTTCTCCCCCATCCAGGAACTGAACACGACCTCCCTCTCTCGAGAGGGCTACAATCTCACTAACCCTGGCCCCGGACGCGAGTGCAAATAGGAAAATAACTTTTTGGGTCAAATCCTTCAACGCACACTCCTCATTGCTCAACAGAGAAGCAAATTGAAGAACTTTGTCTAAAGACCATGAAATGGGCTTTGGAGGTGCTGAAGGTCTGAGCCTAGCGCAGGCTTTCAGAACTTTATTAAAGATCTCGTTAGCAAGGTCGACCTGGAAGGCATATAGAATGGGTCTTGTCAAAGCAGACTTACACGCCGAAATCGTGTTAGCTGCCAACCCTTGACCATGGAGGTGGATGAAGAAAGATAAGCAGAAGTCTGTCGAGATCTCCTGCGGATTCTTCGCCTTGACAAAGGCCACCCATTTTCTCCAAGATGACTCATATTGCCTTCTAGTAGATTTGCACTTATATTCCTCTAGGAAGTCTATGCTGGCTTTCGAAATACCGAAACGCTTTCTCACCGCTAGGGAGAGAAAATCATGAGCTGCAGGGTCCAGGTTTTCTGTAATGAAGCGCAGACAGTCGACTTCTGGACTCGCTGGGTCAGAACTGGATCTGGTAGCGGTAGAAACTTCAACCGTAGTTCCAATGCCAGGGGGAACCACACGCTGTTCGGCCACTTGTGGGCCACTATTGCCGCTACACCCTTGAAGGATCTCAGTTTGTTGAGGACCCTCAACAGAAGGTTGTGAGGAGGGAACAGATAAATCCTGGACCATCTATTCCAGTCGAGGGACATCGCGTCCATTGCTTCCGCTAAGGGGTCCTTGTACGGGGACACATACAGGGGCAACTTCTTGTTGTCTTTCGTCGCAAAGAGGTCTATCTGCAGTTCTGGGACTTGACTCAGAATGAAGGAGAATGATCCTGCGTCTAAGGACCATTCCGACTCTATCGGTGTGAACTTGGATAGAGCGTCCGCTGTCACATTGCGGACTCCTTGAAGGTGAACTGCCGACAGGTACCACTTCTTCTTTTCCGCCAATCGGAAGATGGCCAACATCACCTGGTTGAGAGGTGGTGACCTTGATCCTTGTCGATTCAAGCATCTCACAACTACCTCGCTGTCCATCACCAACCTTATGTGGATCGAGTGACGCGGGGAGACTTTCTTTAAGGTAAGGAGCACTGCCATAGCTTCTAGAAAGTTTATGTGAAAGGTCTTGAATAGCTTGGACCAAGTCCCCTGGACTTCTTTCCGATGAGAGTGACCTCCCCATCCCTCCTTCGAGGCGTCTGAGTGAATTGTCACCGACGGGGGAGGTGGCTGAAGAAGAACCGACTTCTTTAGATGTCTGGCTTGGGACCAAGGCCTGAGAAGAGTACGTAGCCGAAGCGGAACTGGTCTTCTCAGATCTCTTCGCGCGTTTGATGCATAACTTCTCCAAACTCCGGTTGCATCCTTTAGCTGTGCTCTTAGCACCGGGTCTGTCACTGAAGCAAACTGGAGAGAACCCAGTACTCTCTCCTGTTCGCGTCTTGATATCCTTTCGGAAACTAGAAGTCTCTTGACAGAACCCGCTATCTCCTTCCTTTTCTTCGCCGGGATGGAGAAACGGTGTGACATTAGGTCCCAGTGGATTCCCAGCCACTGGAACTTTTGAGATGGAGAAAGTCGAGACTTTTTTCTGTTGATCTTGAAGCCTAGATACTCTAGGAACTGGATCACTTGACTGGAAGCTTGCAAGCATTCGGTCTTGGATGCTGCCCACACCAGCCAGTCGTCCAGGTAGGCTACTACCTGAATTCCCTTTAGGCGTAATTGTTTGAGAGCTACGCTCGCAAGCTTCGTGAAGATCCTTGGATCTATATTTAGCCCGAATGGCATGGCTCTGAAGGCGTATAGTCTTCGTTGTAGCTTGAACCCTAGGTAGGGGGAGAGTCGACGGTTGATTGGAACGTGCCAATAGGCGTCTGACAAGTCTATGGAGATGGTATATGCCCTCTTGGGCAGTAAGGTCCTTATGTGTTGCAGTGTTAGCATCTTGAACTTGCAGTTCACTATGAACTTGTTGAGTGGCGACAAGTCCAGAATGACTCTGAGTTTTTCCGAGTCTTTCTTGGGAACACAAAACAGCCTCCCTTGGAATTTGATGGACTTCACCCTTCGGATCACTTTTTTCTCCAACAGTTCTTGGATATACTCCGCCATAACAGGGGTGGAGTGTTGGAAAAACCGAGGGCACGGGGGTGGAGTGCTGTACCAGCTCCAGCCCAGTCCGTTCTTGAGTAGGCTGTGGGCCCAGGGATCGAAGGTCCACCGATCCCGAAAATTCTGAAGTCTCCCTCCTACCGGCATCATCTCACTTGGACTGCCGTACTGAGGTCTTGCCTCCCTGACCGCGACCACCCCTGAATCCCCTTCCCCTTGAGGGGCGCCTAGACGAGCCTTTGGCTGCTCCTCTAGGCTTTGCTCGAAAGGAAGTTGACTGCCCTTCGAACGTTGGGTTGAATGCCGTGGACTGTGTCGACACGGCCTGGGGTACCCACTGGAATGTGGTCGGGGTTTGTGCCACCATCTGGGGCACTGAAGGCAATGGCAATTGGAGTTGCTGTTGCTGTCTAAGTGGCTTGGCTGGCCGAGATGGTAGCCTAGTCCTCATAGTCTTCCTCTTTGGTTGAGGACCCTCATCCGGGGAAGACTTTCTTTTGATAGCCAGGCCCCACTTCTGGAGAAGGTTTCTGTTCTCCGTGGCGGCCTTATCAACAACTTCTTTGACCAGTTCGCTAGGGGAAAGGTCTTTGCCCCAAATGTTGGAGGAGATTAGCTTCCTTGGCTCGTGCCTCACCGTAGCCGAGGTGAACATGAACTCCCTACAAGCTCTCCTCGCCCTGACGAAGCTATAAAGATCCTTCGTCACTGTGGCCAGATGAGTCTTGGCCACTACCATGAACATTTCATGGACCTTGGGGTCACTTGCCATCGTCTCAAGGGTAATCTGAAGAGACATTGAGGCAGCCAGTCTTTCTTTTGTCTCGAGCTCTCTCCGCAAAAGAAAGTCAGACAGCTTAGGGAGGTCCTCGCCGAACTGACGTCCGGCAATATCAGCCTCCAACTTCCCGACTGAGAAGGTAAGATGGACGTCCTTCCAGTCTTTGTGGTCCATAGGCAGGGCCAGCGACAAGGGTTTACACTCCTCCAGGGAGGGGCAAGGCTTGCCGGCCTCGACTGCTTTTAGAACAGCCGCAAACCCTTTCTGTAAAAAGGGGAAGGCTCTAGCAGGAGAGGACACAAAGGAAGGGAGCTTCTTACTCAATGCAGCTACCTTTGAGTTCGTGAAGCCCCTCTCTTTCATCGAGGATGAAAGCAAAGCTTGAGCCTTAGCATGGTCCATCACTATGACCTCCGGCTCTGTCTCCTCCTTTGAAGCTGGTTCCTTCCTCAACTGGACATAACAGTCCGGATATGACCCTTTGCTGGGCCAGAATTCCACCTCCTCTAGGGGAACTGAACCCAACTTATCCGAGATGACGATCTTTCCAGTCGTCATCGGCATGTGCTCAGCATACCTCCACGGGTTAGCATCTGAGCACAAGTGAAGGTCTTTCACATTGAGCCTTTTCTGGGGCCCATGTGATGCTGCAAGCCTCTGCATCTGCAGTTCCATTGCAGCCGCCCTCTCCTGATTCTCCTTCTGCATTTTTTGGATCATTCCAAAAATGGAGGAGAGGGCCTGTCCCAGCTCTACTGGGAGAGCGGACAATGTTGAGGGAATAGGCTCAGGGATCTGAACCGGAGTAGCCGACACCTCGTCAACCTCTTCCTCTACAATGTCTGGGGCTTGAACTTCATCCTGGGCTCCTGCCAGGAGGTCTTCCTCCAGACGCTTGGACACGTCAGACATCCTGTCGTCCAACTGGATGTCTTGCAAGGCGACCGCGACTTCAGCATCCACCTGGATCTGAACTTGGGGGATCTCCTCTTGAGGCTGGGGAATCACTGCATCAGCTGATGCCCTAGGGAAAAGGTAAGCCCTCATCTTCTCATTTGGAAGATAAGGTCCAGAGGTGTTCTTCTGGAAGCCCCGTACCCAGGTACGAAGCTTCTCCCTTGCTATATCCCTTGATTCTGCCGTCCTAGGGGAATCAAAGGCCTCAGTAATCAGGTTAGTGCACACGGTACATACCTGAGGGTCCCAATACTGGAGATCACCCTTGGAGACAGCGCATGCTGCGTGCCTCCTACAAAACTCATGTCCGCAGAGGTTCTTACTGCGGACGTTGCAGAAAACACTTCCGCACTTCGGATGGTCCTCCTGTAATGAGAAGAAATTTCCATGAGTATCAAGTGAACTACGTATCACTGGATATGCACAGCTTAGCATAACAAATCAGAAAGGAAAGACACACATTTGTGTTTCCTTCACAACCAATTGTTGCAGCCTTCCAGATAATAAAATCGTATGGTTAATCTGTCCTAGAGTAACCAATGAAAAGTTTCCAGAGGAAACAGGTGTAGCTCACACCTCAGGTATGATTTTAAAATACCGGATAATAGACAAGAAAGAACTCACTTTCTTATCTGTAAGGCAACACCAAAGGGCTGTGCAAGACAACAAAAAAGTGTTAGAACACACAGTGCTGTACCAAAACTTATACTATAGTTTTCTTCCTACAGTATATGTTATACTGAAGAATACTGGTACAGTATAGAAGGTGTGTGCCCGCCGGCAAGTGCCGGCCGGCACACACCATAACTAGCTTTAAAGTATAATACTTAACAGCTATAAGGCGGCAGAACGCTGGTTCAAATGCATGTGCCGGCCGGCAGTAACTGCCGGCCGGCAACAGCCAATGTCGGTCGGCAATGACTGCCGGCCGGCAACTACACAAGGTAGTACCCGGCTGCCGGCCACTGCTCATAGCGACCGGCAGACAAGGGCTTGACAATAGCCGGCCGGCAAAGGTAAACAACCGATGCCGGCCAGCAGCAAAAGAACCAGAGGACTACGACTGCCTGGCTGCCGGCCTATGAGGCCGGCAGCCGGGTCGGGTACAACAGTAGAAGAAAACAGAATGGATGCCGGGATAAGAGCGTAAACTACCTCCAAGCCCGGCAATCCGAAAGAGTGCATATAAGGAAGGGGAGAATCTAATTCAGGCTTCCTGACCAATGCCGTCTGGCTCTACAGGCAGACATGGATGAGGGACCAAGGGAGGTCTGGGCAGCACTCAAAGCAGAAGACCCTTGCCGGCCGGCAGACTCTGCTGGCCGGCAAGGGACTGAGTCAATTCCACATCCTAACCTATCCTAGGTCCAGATGTAGAATGACATACAGTACTGTAATGGCTAGGCCATTACGGAGATAGAGGGGGAAGGGACAAAAGAGGGTCCTACCAACCTTGCTTTAGTGAAGAATCACCCGCAGCCAAGAAAACTCATCTTAGCCTAAGGGAGATCCAAGGAGGGAGGCCAGCAATACTTGCCAACCCCCACTGAACCAAAGCAAGGAAGGTGTTGCTACTCCCAGGGAAAGGATCTTATCCTCCCACCGAGAACAGCAACAAGGACTAGTCTGTTAGATCACAAAAGAAGGAATCATCTCGTACAGAAACCTTCGGCAGTGACCTAAGGAGGCTAAGCCTCCTATGTCTGTGTCAGGCCAGCGAGGGAGACTCTACCCCAAGCCAGACAAACACAGACTCAGACTAAAAAACTCTGATGTTCTGTCCCTCTCTGAAGCCAGACTTACTGGAACAGGGAGGTACAGTAACATCCCAGTATAATTATATCGAAAGTTAATTCAGATAAACCACTAGGGTTAAGCCCAAGGCTTAAACAGAGGGAAAGGGATTGCATACCTTCTCCGAAGAAAAGAAAGCAACCGGGGAGTACGAGAAAGTATACTAAGGCTCCATAAGCAACTTAGCCTAGGCATCAAGAGAATCGATTACCTAAATCACCGAAACTCACTCGTATACTATCTTGGAAATATTCAACATAGTCTTAAATGTATAAAAAACATCTAGAGCTTCAATAAAATTTTAAAACACTCGGAAATCCAAAATCATGCAGGAAAGTACTAGGACCAAACGACTAGGCTACATGGCCTAGCGTAGGCCAGAGTTGGCGAATACTTCGCCAAAATAATAATACTAAAAGCACGAGAAAGGAAATCCTATGTAACGCTAAATAGCTAGAATTTATTAAAGCAAAACAACCGGGAATGTCGCTCTGGCTTACTAAAACTCATACCTAGCGAGCGACAGCGTCCATGACGCCTCCGGTAGGCAACGGCTCTTGTAACAAAGATTATTACTATTAGTCACTTTAAAATTTACCAAGAGCCTACATTTATACATAAAAGAAATGGTACTCAACTTATCAGAGGCAGACGAAGTTGGAGAAGCCATGAAAAGATGAATAAATCCAAGATTTGCGTGAAACACAGGAAAAAACACCGAGTTGTTAAGCTACGCAAAAATGAATACAGATGGCGCCAGGATTGGCGCCAGGCACGCTTACGAAACGGGAGAAGAGGGAGCCTTGGGAGCGGCTCCCCCTTTTTCTTTCTCGTTTTCGTTTTCTTGCCAATTGACCCCTTCGATGTGTTATCTCTGTTTGGGGTGCAGATTGCCATGTGGCGTGTCAAGAATACGTCCTCTGATATGTCGCGATATCCCTTTCATTAGGGATATTCGCTCCAGGAGTTAGAATTCTGGGTATCTTAAGGTAAATTCTCTGGAAATATCGCCGTAGATGTAATATACCCTAGGAAGCTACCCTATAGGAACTTCCATCAGGACGACATGGCTTGAGCCCAAAAATATATATATACATATATATACACACGCACACACACACACACACACATATATATATATATATATATATATATATATATATATATATATATATATATATATATATACACACACACACACACATATATATATATATATATATATATAACTAGTAACATTTTCGCTTCTGGCAAGCTTAAGTTTAAGGATGAAGAGGACAGCAAGAAGACTTCGGATCATCTTACATATTTATTCAACACCAACGTTTCGGGAATCCATTCCCATCATCAGGGCTACATAAAACATGAAATTATGTTTACATTAGAAATTAATTATACATTTTTGCTTAAAATTGCTTTGGTATAAAAAATATTAAAAAACGGTTAAAAGAATCAAAATACAAAAACCTAGACGGTATATAAAAACATGTGGCTAACAGAGGTCCTTTACAATTATGATGATAAAAATACTTGTGATCAAAATGGAATAAAAAATATACATATATGTAAATGAATGGTCGAACTTACTGTCAAGAGATGTGGCTGAAAACTATTGGAATATTTGAGAGAATTCTTGAAGAAAATGTTTTAACTACGAACAAAAAATTGATCAACAAGGGATGATAGGTAATGGCAGTTAGGCAATATGTAATGGTGTGGATGTGGTTTGATTGTTTAAGGAAGGGGACAGTTTCTTAATATAGAGAGATTCCAAGAGAAGGAGCGAAAGGCAATCGGATGTTTGGGAAAGAATTTCGAAATGGTTGTATTGTATATGAGTTTTACATGAGTTTGAATGATTTCTTATAGAGGAAAATTCTTGGGATTTTAATACGGAACCAGTGCGATGACTGACACCCCTATGGGAATCGATGCGGACCTTCAGTAATCGTCGGGTAGACCCGATATAGTTTCCAAAATTACATTTTGGACAAGTATACTTGTAAACAACGAAGGACCGCATCAACTCCGGGAGGGTGTCTTTGAACCTGAAAAGTTTGCCAATATTTAAAGGGTTTTTTAATATAAACTTAAAATTCACATATGGGTACAGAGTGCTGAGGGCTGTGGTGAGCTCGTTTCTGAAAAGAGCATTTTTAACATAAGGCAATGATACATACATTAGTTTTTTGGGAACTTCAGGACATTTATATCTAGGCTGAAAAATACCATTAAGAAATTTATTAACAATTTTGTCATAGAGGTGTGAAGGATAACAATTGTATGTAAAATATGTTTTTAAAAATGAAATTTCTTTATGAAAATTATGCCAGTCCGAACATAAGGAATATGCTCTAAATAAAAGGGTTTGAATAGAGTTAATCTTGAATGATTTCGAACAACTGCTAAAAAAATTAAGACCCAAACCAGTGTATGTCTCTTTTCTAAAAATACCTGTAAGAAATCCTCTATTTGAACGTGAAATGTTTATGTCAAGGAATGGCAACTGGTTATCTTTTTCTATTTCCATGGTAAACTTAATGTTTGGGTGAATTCTATTTACATATTCTAAAAACTTGTCAGCATGGGATTTTTCTCTAAATAGCAAAAAAGTGTCGTCAACGTATCTCTTATAGAAACTAGGACGAAATGCTTCCGGACATTGTCCAAGGTATATTTCCTCCAAGTGGCACATGAATATATTGGCAAATGTAGGACCCAAGGGCGACCCCATTGCCATTCCATCAACCTGTTTGAATAATTTGGTATTAAAAACAAAATGAATATCTATTACTGAAAGTTCAAGGAGTTTTCTGAAACTGTTTGAATCAAAGCCGTTGAATAAGGTATTTTCGGTAGGAAAAAGCTTGTTGAGTATAATTTCTATTGTTTCATGAAGGGGCACGTTAGTAAACAAAGATTCTACATCCAAGCTAACCATAATTGAGTTACTATCTTGTTCAAGTATTTCGGGAATGAACTTGGCGGAGTTTTGAAGAGTAAATTGATTATTGGTTAAATGACTAAGGAGAGGAACTAGGAATTTGGCTAAGTGATAATTTGGCGAGTTATAAGCTGCTAAAATAGGCCTGAGGGGTACATTAGTCTTATGGACCTTAGGAAGTCCATACAGAACACTAAAAGAAGATCCTGAACTATATAATGATTGATAAGACTGTTCGGACAACATACCTTTATCTTTGAGTAGTTTTAGCAGCTTATAACTCGCCAAATTATCACTTAGCCAAATTCCTAGTTCCTCTCCTTAGTCATTTAACCAATAATCAATTTACTCTTCAAAACTCCGCCAAGTTCATTCCCGAAATACTTGAACAAGATAGTAACTCAATTATGGTTAGCTTGGATGTAGAATCTTTGTTTACTAACGTGCCCCTTCATGAAACAATAGAAATTATACTCAACAAGCTTTTTCCTACCGAAAATACCTTATTCAACGGCTTTGATTCAAACAGTTTCAGAAAACTCCTTGAACTTTCAGTAATAGATATTCATTTTGTTTTTAATACCAAATTATTCAAACAGGTTGATGGAATGGCAATGGGGTCGCCCTTGGGTCCTACATTTGCCAATATATTCATGTGCCACTTGGAGGAAATATACCTTGGACAATGTCCGGAAGCATTTCGTCCTAGTTTCTATAAGAGATACGTTGACGACACTTTTTTGCTATTTAGAGAAAAATCCCATGCTGACAAGTTTTTAGAATATGTAAATAGAATTCACCCAAACATTAAGTTTACCATGGAAATAGAAAAAGATAACCAGTTGCCATTCCTTGACATAAACATTTCACGTTCAAATAGAGGATTTCTTACAGGTATTTTTAGAAAAGAGACATACACTGGTTTGGGTCTTAATTTTTTTAGCAGTTGTTCGAAATCATTCAAGATTAACTCTATTCAAACCCTTTTATTTAGAGCATATTCCTTATGTTCGGACTGGCATAATTTTCATAAAGAAATTTCATTTTTAAAAACATATTTTACATACAATTGTTATCCTTCACACCTCTATGACAAAATTGTTAATAAATTTCTTAATGGTATTTTTCAGCCTAGATATAAATGTCCTGAAGTTCCCAAAAAACTAATGTATGTATCATTGCCTTATGTTAAAAATGCTCTTTTCAGAAACGAGCTCACCACAGCCCTCAGCACTCTGTACCCATATGTGAATTTTAAGTTTATATTAAAAAACCCTTTAAATATTGGCAAACTTTTCAGGTTCAAAGACACCCTCCCGGAGTTGATGCGGTCCTTCGTTGTTTACAAGTATACTTGTCCAAAATGTAATTTTGGAAACTATATCGGGTCTACCCGACGATTACTGAAGGTCCGCATCGATTCCCATAGGGGTGTCAGTCATCGCACTGGTTCCGTATTAAAATCCCAAGAATTTTCCTCTATAAGAAATCATTCAAACTCATGTAAAACTCATATACAATACA
>NC_090750.1:57562455-57572455 GCF_036898095.1 Palaemon carinicauda | reverse complement strand
TCCATTATATTTCTAAAATTAAACTTCGGGTCGACGTTCATAATAATCAATGGAAGAAGGTTACGGTGATTTAGACAGAGAAGACTCCTTCTAAGGGCAAAAACCTCTTTCCAGGCAGACTTAATTCCAAGAAGCAAATCCTGCTAAGAAATGCTGGAAACAAAGCAGATAAGGGGAGATTTAGACTCCTACTAAGGGCAAAAACATCTTTCCAGGCACACATAATTCCATAAATCAAATTCTGACAGGAAGTGCTTCAAACAAAGCAGATAAAGTGAGATTTTGACTTCTTCTATTGGAATAAACTTCTTTCCAGACAAACAAAATCCAAGAAATAAATCTTGCCAAGAAAGGTGAAATTTTATCTCCTTAGGACATAAACCTCTTTCCAGGAAGACTTTTGACTCCTTCTAAGGAATAAACATCATTCCAGGCAGACGTAATTCTGAGAAGCAAATCCTGCCAAGAAATGCTGGAAACAAGGCAGATAAGGAGAGATTTAGACTCCTCCTAAGGGCAAAAACATCTTTCCAGGCACACCTAATTCCAAAAATCAAATCCTGACAGGAAATGCTGGAAACAAAGCAGATAAAGTGAGATTTTGACTTCTTCTAAGGGAATAAACTTCTTTCCAGGCAGACATAATTCAAAGAAGCAAATCCTGCTAAGAAATGCTGGAAACAATGTAGATAATGTGAGATTTTAACTTCTTCTAAAGGAATAAACTTCTTTCCAGGCAAACGTAATTCCAGGAAGCAAATCTTGCCAAGAAATGCTGGAAACTAAACAGAGAAGGTGATATTTTTACTCCTTCTAATGGAATAAACTTCTTTCCAGGCAAATGTAATTCCAGGAAGCCAATCCTGCCAAGAAACTTCTTTCCAGCAGACTTTTGACTCCTTTTAAGGACATATACATCATTCCAGGCAAACGTAATTCCAGGAGGCAAATCCTACCAAGAAATGCTGGAAACAAAGCAGATAAAGTGAGATTTTAACTCATAAGGGAATAAACTTCTTTCCAGGCAAACGTAATTCCAGGAAGCAAATCCTGCCAAGAAATGCTGGAAACAAAGCAGATCATGTGAGATAGGTAATCACGCAAGTGAAAAAGAGATATGGCTCCATGAATATGATCAGCATAACGTAAGAGTAGCCTGACACTCCATTCTCCCGAGGAATTGCCACAAGACAGACGAGGGGCGAATCGTCATAAAGTTGAATCAACGACTGGTAGGTTTTGCAAAACACGTAAACAAGATATTATTAATTTCTTCGCTAAGCCTCGCTACAGCGTAAAGGTTAAACGTGGAGAAGTCATACTATAGCAAAAGACCATTCTTGTTCAGGATTAGATTATTTCTTTACAATTATGTTAATAACATTTCTGTTGTACTTTTGATTCTATTGTTTATATCAATTAACATTTCGCTTTAAACAGAACAGGCTATCGTAGTTTGAAAGAAATGAGTTTAATCTGAATCATAGAGGTATGACATATACCATATAACACTTGTATACAAACTTGTATATATATGTATATATATATATATATATATATATATGTATATATATATATATATATATATATATATATATATATATATATATATATAAATATATAAATATATATATATGTGTGTGTGTGTGTGTGTGTGCGTGTGTGTGACTTCTGTCGAAAGTCCTGTTAACTCTTCAAGCCAACATCTAATGAATAGTGAATGATATGAAGAAGCTCTGACTGCTGTAATGTGGAGTTTGCTATAAATGTGTTCAATTACGTTTGGAATAATTCATTTTTTTTAGATAATCACAAAAGGAAATATCACTTTATCTTTTAATTTATCATTTAATATAGATTTGACTGAAGTATATTTGACAAATTGAGGTTTACAATTGGTTTTCCAGGAACTGGAAACATCTTAAATCAATTCAGATGAAGAAATATATCCAATAAACACATGGGCTTTAGCCTGACGCATTTCAAAATATATTTAATTAAGTTGTAAAATAGATTGAAAGAAATCATGAAATTAATAATGTTTGACTAGATATACTGTTATTAAAAAACGTGTATATATATATATATATATATATATATATATATATATATATATATATATATATATATATATATATATATATATATAAATATATATATATATATATATATATATATATATATATATATATATATATATATATATATATAAATATATATATATATATATATATATATATATATATATATATATATATATATATATATATATATATATATTTATATATATAAATATATATATATATATATATATATATATATATATATATATATATATATATATATATATATATATATATATATATATATATATATATATATCTATATATATACATACATATACAGTATATACATACATATATATATATATATATATATATATATATATATATATATATATATATACATACATATATATAAATATATATATATATATATATATATATATATATATATATATATATATATATATATATATATATATACATACATACATACATACATATATTGGTGTGCTACTGTCTTAAGCACACATTTGAGTATGAGTTGTTTTCAGATGTATTTAAATGGTTTACTGAATACATCTTAATGGTTTTTAAGTTTTATTTTTAATAAACAACAGAGTTAAACATCTCCATCACTGGAGGAAGCTATGTTGGTCCACATGACCAATTCTGGTGAAGTTTAGATATGAACTGAATAAATTATCGATATCACAGATATCGTATGCTTGCTTTAATTTAGCCACGTGACGGAATCGGAAGACACCTGCATCCGGTGACGTCACAAACTTTCACACGAGGAGACAATGTGTTGACGTTAAGAAAGAATGTCAATTTGCCGAGGGTTGCATTATACATCCTGTTTATAATTTGAATGACTACAGCAAATCTCAGGGTTAGCTCTTCCAACCAACATGACATATTACGTCATTTGTTTTAAACATGTAATATTACTATTCTAACTATTACATAAGCTCGGCCAGCTATCTCAATTTTTTTACAAAAATTTAACAACAAGCCGAAACATGGTTATTAGGTGTGACTGGACATACGTATTATTCTTTGTTTAACTTTAGCCATAATCAACTGAGGACGAATGTCCAAATAGGCACATTAAAAAATAATAACAATAATGGATACAAAAAAGATATTACCAAAGCAAAAAGAAAAATGCATGATAAAACCAAGATCATATATATGGTACATTGCTAGCAAATGATTACATGGTACCAAAAAACAAAATAAATTCTGACTTACAAATGATTCGGTAACTTGATAAAGAATAATTGTTACCTTTGTCAGAAACAAGATACTCAATTTTTAGTGCACAAACACGAATTCCTGGTACGTACACGTACCACGGTTTCGTACATATATATATATATTTATATATAGGGCTGATATATTTTATTAGATGCCCATAGATTCTGTTATATATTTTATTATATATTTTTTTCTTCTTTTTTTTCTCTTTTCTTTTTTTAACATTCCGGCTTATATACTTTTATTAGATGCCGAGAGAAAAAAATGATTTATATCCTTTTTTATTTTATTTATTTTTTAAATGTTGTTTTAAATGTATTTTTAACAATGCAAATGTAGAGAATTTCTTTAATTACATATTACTAGCGTACTAATCAGCTTTTCATACAAACATCTTCCTGACAAATTACTCCCTTAGCGAATGAGGTGGCCACTCATACAGCTTTGAACTGGATCAGGTAGGGGGTATTGTCAGGGCTATGCAACTCGTTCCTTTGTAGCTGCTTGCTGTGCCGTAACCTACGCCAAACAAGGATGTTCACGGCGATAAATATCATCACCGTGACACACAAACTAGCCAGTATTATGGGGTGAAGAATCTCTTTATAAGTCTGTGACAGGTGGTCCTTTTCGGTAAGTTTCATCAACCGCTTTGCCACACGGCCGTTGTAAGGGAGAGGAAGTGCTGGCATTGTAGAGGTCCACGTGAAGTTCGCGAAGTAGGCTCGTTCTCTGATGATTGTCCGTAGGCCAGTCACCATGGAATTCGGGGAAGTCCCGATACAGCCATCTGCTGCGACGAAGATGTGGTTGAAGGATGTGGATCCGTCAGGGCATGATACATTGAAGCCGTCCTTGTCGTATCGTATCCACGAGCCATTATTTAGTCTGCAATTGAATTCTTTATTGTCAAAGGGATAAAGCTTATCCAGACAATTTTCACTTGTATGGGAGAGAGCACCGTCTAGCACTATACCTAACTCGCATGAATCCATTAAGTTTTTACGGAATTCAAATGAGTCAGCTGTACATATTTTTCTATCCATTGCGTCTGAACAGTGAGTTAATTGATTTAAGTCTTTAATGACCGTACATGTTTCCTTGTCTGGGGAAATCAATACGTGTCCTGTCAAACTGGATATTACTGGATTTGAGTGATTCGTCATGAAAGTCGGAAATGGTGATATCCTGTAAGATTGCCAGGCATCAGAAGAATCAAAGGGAATTGTAATCCTAATCTTGTTATTATCTACGTTTACTGTAATTAGGCTGTAATAAAATTCTAACCTATGTTCGTCTAACAAAGGAACATAGCCTAGTTTATCCCTTCCGTTCTCCAGAACTAATTTTAAGTAACGTATAGGCAACAAATGGGGCGACAATACACCTTTAGTTGCTAACGTGATAGCTTCTACATAATCCTTGGATTTCTCAATGAAATGTGCAATTCTGTTATGTATGTGATCTATCTTTGAATCATAATACGTTAATGTTGCCAACAAATCCTGTACTTCCATAATTTGAACGATATTATCTGAATGTTCATTTAACAAATCCATAATTTTATTGATTGAAGCTAACTGATCCCTTAGTTCTGACATAATCAATTCATCTTTATGAGTCAAGAACTCAATTTTCTTATTTTGATTACTAATTTTAAGACGATTGGAAAGTCCTAAACCTAAACTTGCAACAGACCCAAAGATGCTTAATGCAGCATAAATGAACGGATTCCGTCTTTCTTTATGTTCGTGTCCTACAGTCCACATCAAAAGGTCATAAGCCAAAGATCCTGTCTCGCCAGTCTTATTTTTCAAGTCATCAGATAGCATCTCTGCAACTTTTAATGTTGATCCAAGCAAACTCTTAGTAGTCAAATGAAAATGTCTCCTATGCAACTCATCCAATGATGCAGAAAACCTTGAAATGGCGGTTCTTAAGCTAGTGACATCATTCTCTTGAAGAAAAATTGCTTGCATATGCACTTCGACAATTACGTTGGTTGATGTAACAAAAATGTCTTCTTGTCTTTCAACTATATTGCCATATTTAATACATATATTCTTAGTCTTAGAACTCATCCCATACGAGAAAAATGTCTGAGCGAACAATATCACTCCCAACAACAAAAAATTCATCTTGGAAACCTGTAACGAGAAAAAATATATGTAATTATTCCTGTATTAAAAAGAAAACTTTCAGTCACACAAAATAAAATTTTTCCTCACTTCTTTTCCTCTCTTTTCTTTTTAATTTCTTATGTGAGACAATGGTACTATTCTCTCATCCGTGGGTTGGGCTACGTTTTGAATTCTAAACCTATTGGCCGTTAATGTTTCCAAAATGTTAAATGGGCCTTCAAACTTAGGTGTTAGTTTATAGTTGAGCCCTTTTCTGACATTGATTTGAATATAGATGTTATCACCCACGGTATATGTTTTAGTTGGTTTCGCTATTTTATCATGATTCCTTTTCATTATGATTTGTGATTCTTCTAAATTCTTTCGAAGGATATCATATCGACTTATACTTGCATTTATACATTCTTTTAAAGGATTTGATAGATTAGTTGTAGGCGTTAATACATGGAAAGGTGTTCTAACTGGGGTACCATACAATGCTTCATGCGGTGACATTTTAATTGATATATGATATGAATGATTCAGAGTACTCAGTGCCGCCGGTATTGCAATATCCCAGTTGGGGTCTGATCCCCCTAGTGTTACCCTCAATATATTTAATATCTTCCTATTTGCTCTTTCCACTAGCCCATTCGACTCTGGGTGATATATCATGGTATTAATCTTCTTTATGTTGAGGAATTCACACAATGAGGTAAGAAAGTGATTATTAAATTCACCACCCGAGTCTGAGATTATCATGTGTGGAATTCCATGTTTACAAATGTAACACTCGTAAAACTTCCTAGCGCATTCAATCGCAGTTTTAGTTTTAAGCGCTATTAGTTCTGTATATCGAGTTAAAGCATCTATAATTACTAAGAGGTGCTTATTTCCTCTGTCTGACTCGTAAAATCCTGTTAACAAATCTAAATGTATTCTTTCAAAGGGTTGATTGGGAACAGGATAAGCTCCTAGGCTGACAGGTGTTTTCGTATGCCCTTTGTTTTCCTGACATGTGCGACAATTAGCTATGTGTCTTTTTATATCTGTAAGCATTGTATGCCAATAAAACAATGATTTGGCTTTCTGTGACATTAATGAGAACCCAGGGTGTCCATGTAATGGATTTCAATGCAACCAATTCAGGACAGTGGAAATAAGTGAGTTTGGTACTACTACCTGGTCGTAGTTACATGTGGTGTATTGCGGGTTTTCCTTGTCACAGTCCTACACAGAATATTATCTTTGATTATATAATTCTGCTGCTTATACTTTATATATTCCTTTTCTTTATGATTGCCTTTCAAAGCATTTATAATTGTTTCTATTTTCTGATCTTTTCTTTGCTCAGTCTGTAACAATTCAGCACTCCAGCCTAAATCTTCTTGTTCAGATATTGTTTTTACATTAGGCATGGATGTTGATATATCTATTAATTCAGCTAAAGACTCCGTACAAGATGACACGGGGTTGCGTGATAATGCATCCGCAATGATATTTGCTTTCCCAGGTAAATACCCGATTCTTGCGCCAAAATCTTGAATGATCAAATGCCACCGAGTTCGTTTAGGGCTGTGATTGAAGCCTTTAAAGAACTCTGTTAGTGGTTTATGGTCAGTAAGAACCTTAACGGGATAACCGTAAATTATGAACTTAAAATGCACTAGCGAATTAACAATAGCTAGTCCTTCCTTGTCTATTACTGCATACTTACTTTCGGAAGTTCTCAATTTTCGAGAATAGAAAGCTATTGGGAAAAACTGTTTATCATATTGCTGAAGCAATACCCCTCCTACTCCTAAGTCTGAGGCGTCTGTTGCAATGAAGAATTCCTTACCGAAGTCAGGAAATTTTAAGATAGGAGAACTACACAGTTCATCTTTCAAAGTATTAAACGCCTGTTGATGTTGCTCAGACCATATGAAATCTACGCCCTTCTTCGTAAGATCAGTTAAAGGAGCGGCTATTATTGAATAGTTGCGTATAAAACGCCTGTAATATCCACTACAACCCAGAAATTGCTGTATTCCCTTGACATTAGTAGGTATGGGAAAATTACGTATAGCCGACACCTTATCATGGACTACTTTAAGACCTTGGCTTGACACCATGAAACCCAAATATATTAATTCTGTTTTGAAAAATTCACACTTACTAATCTTTACCCTTAAGTTATGTTGTCTTAATCTCTGTAGTACTAGTTCTAACTTACGTAGATGTTCTTCTAAGGTGTTGGAAAAGATTACAAGATCATCCATATAGGCATGCAATATATCCCCTAACAAGTCTCCAAACACTATGTTAATCATTCTTGTAAATGTTATAGGAGCACAACGTAAACCAAAAGGCATCCGTAAAAATTCATAATGTCCCCTGGCTGTGCTGAAGGCTGTGTATGGGATACTATCTTCTTCTAATGATATCTGGTGAAAGCCTTTAAGTAAGTCCAAACTGGTAAAATATTTATTCTGACCTAACAAAAACAAAATATCGTCAGTACATGGCACTGGGAATCGATCAGGGATCGTTTCCTCGTTTAGACGACGAAAGTCGACGCAGATACGCCATGTTCGATCTTTTTTCGGTACAACTATTAAAGGAAAATTATAAGGGCTATTTGATTTTCTAATGACTCCTTCCTCTAACATTTTACCTACTTCATCATTTATTTCATTCTGGAATTTCATAGGGAGTCTGTACGAGGGTACATATATAATTTTTTTCTTGTCTTTTAACCTTATTTGATGCTCGATCACATCTGTTTTTCCTAAGGATCCATCCGTAGTGGAAAAGACATCTGTATATTTAGTTAAAAGTTCAAAAATTTTCTGCTGAATTTCTTCGCCTTGAATGTCCTTACTGATTTTATTTTTAATAGATCGTAAAAGGGATTCATCCGCAACTGATTGAGAGTGATTGATTTCAGCAACGGTAAGAATACGATGTTTATAAACTTCTACATCCAAGATATGTTGATTTTTGTGAATTACTAAAGTGTTATTTAAATGAATACAGACTTCGATATTACATTGCTGATGTGAGCCTACTGTATAAATAGCTTGTGTGACAGACAATCCGTTAGTTTTCAAAGTATCGGAAAGGATTAATATTTCAGATCCCGGTAGTGTTTTCTTTATTTGCACTATTAAATTCGAAGGTATGTTTGGTTCGATATATTGCGTGCAAGAGGATATTACGGGTGAACGAGAATTCTGCTGGGTCGCGTATATTATTTCTTTATTAGTGAGACAAGTTATTGGTTCTTCAACGTACGTTACGGTTACATTTGTCGTCTCCTCTTTATCCAAAACTGACTTTAAAGTATTAGAAGACCTATAGAATTTCCCTTTGATATACACGCCGTGCTTGGCAGGAGCTAAGATAATGTTTTGATTTCCCATAGATGGGTATCCTATAATTACAGCTGGATACATATTAATGTTTTCCACTACAACAAATGTATCGGCAAACATGCGATTACCGACTCTGAACTGAATATGAGTTATGCCTATGACGTTTAATTCATTATTTCCTATACCTGAAAGTCTAATTCCTGATTTTTCAATTGGAAAGTTCGAAAACAACAAATGATGCGTCTTCAAATCCATAATATTACGTGGACTACCAGAGTCAAAAAATAACGTAAAGGATTTGTGTTCTAAATTTACAGCATATAAGGTTGGCCGTAACTCATTTTGGCTTATTATTGTATGAATTCGTTGCAAATCTACGGGAGCATGCACTGTTTTACTTAATTCGGCCGTGTGTTTCATAGGAAAATCTATTGTCTCACAATTATCTGATAAAACATTAAATTGATTATTCAATACTATTGATGTTGACATAAATGACCTTGACCCAACATCACTCTCTTCCCCTCTAGAGTTAACTATGTGGTATTTGCTTTGCTCTGCACATTCTGAAAATTAGGCTGACTTTGCGAGGTCTGGTTTGACGGCCCAGGCTCAGCGATATTTGAAGAAGTGTTTGTTTGTTTCGGACTCTGAACTGCATTGACATTTTGTTGTTTCTTCTTATTGTTAAAATGAGGATTTTTCTTTTTATTTCCATATGGAACTGACTGTGGAATTGACTGTGTATTTCTAGGATATTGTTGTGTCTTACGCGCGTAACATTGACTATAAGAATGTGATGCTGTGTTGTGAACTGAACAAAATTTCGTTCTACAGTCTGCGCTTATGTGACCTTGACGTTTGCAGTTGTAACACGTCACTCCCGCTACTGGATTGTTAATTACGTTCACTGTTTGTGGTTTTGTTTCATTCTTAGCAAAAACTTGAGTTAACACGGGATCGAGATCTGGACACTTGGACATGTGTTTCTTTATCTGTTTATAGACATCCAATTCCGTACTTGCAGGCATTAACTTCTTATCAAAGCACCGCACTAAAGCTTCAGGCAACATAAGTGTCATGCAAGTTAAATACATTAATCGTAAAAAATCTTTCACGGAGATGTTATCGTTAGTAACCCAAGTGGAATTACCTAAAATGTCCTGATATTCGTTAAGCCTATCAGCTATGAGAGCTG